>NW_026014845.1:0-80000 GCF_020379485.1 Brassica napus
TCGTCGCTACGTAGCGACCGAGATTTGGCTCGAGCTCGGTCGCTACGTAGCGACCGAGTGGGACAATCGCTCGGTCGCTACGTAGCGACCGAGCTTGGCTGAGCTTGGTCGCTACGTAGCGACCGAGGGGCGATCGCTCGGTCGCTACGTAGCGACCGAGCTTTGGCTCGAGCTCGGTCGCTACGTAGCAGATTACCGAGCGAGGACGATCGCTCGGTCGCTACGTAGCGAAGAGCTTGGCTGAGCTCGGTCGCTACGTAGCGACGAGAGGGACGATCGCTCGGTCGCTACGTAGCGACCGAGCTTTGGCTCGAGCTCGGTCGCTACGTAGCGACCGAGAGGGACGATCGCTCGGTCGCTACGTAGCGACCTGTTCGAGCTTTTCGTCGGACATCTCGATTTCTTCCGTAAAGTTTTTCGTAAGAAAGAGTCTATTTCGAAAACCTACTCTTCGGAGAAATTCTTATTTCCTCCTCGGACGTTTTGAATGTTAAATTTGTCGAACCGTTTTTGACCCCAACAACCACCGAGATCTACACCTTAAACTCAGGCGTTTTTGCTTCAAGGTTCTAATTCAGTTGAGGACTATCACCAGGAGATGGAGACCTTGATGATCAAAGCTGATGTAGAAGAGCCCTTAGACGCCACCATGGCCAGATTTCTTACCGGGCTCAACCGGGACATACAAGACCGGATGGAGCTGGAAGACTATGACAGCATGGAGCAGATGCTACACAAGGCTGTGCTGATCGAGCAACAAGTCAAGAGAAAGGGTCTCACTAAACCGACCTTTGCTTCTAAACCGACCTTTGCTTCCAAGCCAAACTATCAAGAGAAGGGTAAGTCTTCTTCCACAACAAATACAGATTTAAGACTAATATCCCTGCTCGTGTTGATAGAGAAAAGAAAGAAGAGCCTACCAAACGAACCAGAGACATCCAATGCTTTAGGTGTCATGGCCTTGGCCACTATGCCAACCGATGTCCAAACCAAAAGGTGGGTGCTCTTGGAGAATGGAGAAGTCGAATCTGAAGAGACAAGGAGGATCTCGGACCAGTGTATGATGATGATGATGATGAGGAAGAAGCACTTGACTTCCCGGTTCATGGTCCCCTTCTTGTTACTAGGAGGGTCTTGGACGACACCACTGATCCCATCTTTGATGAGGAGGTCGATGGAGTGATCGATGAGTTTTGCTCGACCTTTGTGGAGAGTTCTGATCCGATCTATGATGAGGATGTTCTTGATGAGCCGAGCCATGGTTCACTACTGGTTACTAGGCGTGCCTTGAGTGTCCAACCAAAATCCAATGACAAAGAACAAAGGGAGAATCTCTTTCACTCTAGTTGTCTCATTTCTGATAAAGTTTGTTCTTTAATCATTGATGGAGGAGTTGTAGTGTGGCACTAATGTGGCTAGTGACACCCTTGTAAAGAAACTTGGGCTTGTTACTCGGCCTCTTTCTCGTCCTTTCAGGTTGGAGTGGCTCAATGAGGCCGGAGAACAGAATGTGAAGGAGCAAGTCACGGTTCCACTCTCCATTGGCCGATATGAGGATGAGGTTGTGTGCAATGTGCTTCCCATGGATGCTTGCCATGTTCTCTTGGGCCGGCCTTGGCAATTTGACAAGAAGGCAGTGCATGATGGTTTCACAAACCGGCATTCATTTGATCATAAGGGAAAGAAGATCACCTTGGTGCCTTTGTCGCCTTCGGAAGTACATCAAGACCAGGTCCAACTTAAGAAGAACCAAGACCAAGACTCTAAAGCTGATAACCTGAGACCAGTACCAGAAACTCCAACTTCTTTATCAAAAAGAAAGTCAGGTAAGGAAGTCTCTTTGCTCTCAAAAGCCATTTCTCTTACTGATTTATAAAGAGTCTCTTTTGGCCTCATCTTCCTCTGACCTTGCACCAGAGATTCCGAGTGAATTTTTAGGTATCTTGCAGGATTATTCTGATGTGTTTCCAGAAAGAAAATCCCAAAGGATTGCCACCGGTGAGAGGCATTGAGCATCAGATCGATCTCATCCCGGGCGCCTCTCTACCGAACCGACCAGCGTACCACACCAATCCGGTCGAGACCAAGGAGCTGGAGAAACAGATCAATGACTTGCTTGAGAAGGGATACATCAGAGAGAGTCTCAGTCCCTGTGCCGTGCCTGTTCTACTTGTACCAAAGAAGGATGGCTCCTGGAGGATGTGTGTCGACTGCCGGGCCATAAACAACATCACGGTAAAGTATCGACATCCTATCTCTCGTCTTGATGATATGCTTGATGAACTCCATGGTTCTAAGTACTTTTCTAAGATAGATTTGAGAAGTGGCTATCATCAGATTAGGATGAAAGAAGGTGATGAATGGAAAACGGCCTTTAAAACAAAACTAGGTTTGTATGAGTGGCTTGTCATGCCCTTTGGTCTCACTAATGCACCTAGTACTTTCATGCGCCTAATGAATCATGTCTTGAGGTCTTTTATGGTCATTTTGTTGTGGTTTACTTTGATGACATTTTATTTACAGCAAAAGCCTTGATGCACAAACAGTATTTGAAATCTGTTCTTGAAGTCCTTAGAAAGGAACGTTTGTTTGCTAACCTTGGAAAGTGTTCTTTTGGCACAGATCATGTGGTCTTTCTAGGTTTTTGTAGGTGCAGATGGCTTGAGAGTGGACGAACAGAAGGTCCAAGCAATACGAGGACTGGCCCATTCCGACCACCATGGTGAAGTAAGAAGCTTCCATGGCCTTGTCGGCTTCTATAGGCGATTTGTTCAAAACTTCAGTACCTTGGCCACTCCTCTTACTGAAGTAATCAAGAAGAACGTGGGGTTCAAATGGGGACCAGCTCAGGAAGAAGCATTCGAAATCCTTAAAGGGAAGTTGACTCACGCCCCTTTACTTGTACTTCCAGATTTTTCTAAAGCTTTTGAAATCGAATGTGATGCTTCTGGTGTTGGTATTGGTGCTGTGTTGATGCAGGATGGAAAATCAGTGGCTTATTTCAGTGAGAAGCTTGGAAGAGCCTTGCTCCACTACCACACATACGACCAGAACTCTATGCCTTGGTGAGGGCCCTTCAAACATGGCAGCACTATCTTTGGCCTAAGGAGTTCATCATCCACACTGATCATCAGTCTCTAAGACACCTTAAGGGTCAGCAGAAGCTCAACAAGAGGCATGCTCGTTGGATGGAGTTCATTGAGACATCCCTTATGTGATCAAGTACAAACAAGGTAAGGAGAATGTTGTGGCTGATGCATTGTCTCGAAGGTATACTCTTCTCTCAGTCCTTGAAACTAAATTGCTTGGCTTTGAATTTATCAAGGATCTTTATGCTTCTGATCAGGATTTTAAAGAGATTTTTTTAAAAATGCTCAAAGGTTGCTTATGGCAAATACTTTCAAAATTCTGGTTTCTTATTCTTTGATAACCGTTTGTGTGTGCCCCAATGTTCTTTGAGGGAGTTGTTTCTCAGGGAAGCTCATGGAGGTGGGCTTATGGGACACTTTGGTGTCAAGAAGACTTACAAGGCGGTTCATGACCATTTCTACTGGCCGAGCCTGATGAAAGATGTTGAGAGGATCTGTAGCCGATGTGTGGTGTGCAAGAAGTCTAAGCCTAAAGCATCACACCGCGGTTTGTACAGCTCTACCCATTCCCTCTCATCCTTGGGTAGACATTTCTGGATTTTGTGCTTGGATTGCCTAGGTCTAAAGCTGGACGAGATTCTATCTTTGTGGTTGTTGATAGGTTCTCGAAAATTGCTCATTTTCTTGTCACAAAACTGATGATGCTGTGCAAGTTGCAGATTTATTCTTTAAGAAAGTTGTTAGATTGCATGGAATGCCTAAGACCATTGTCTCTTATCGTGATGCTAAGTTCCTTACCTTTTTTTGGAAGACCTTGTGGTCTAAGCTAGGTAGTAGATTAATGTTCTCTACAACTTATCATCCGCAAACTGATGGGCAAACTGAAGTAGTTAACCGAACCTTGTCTGCTTTGCTTAGATCTTTGGTTAAAAAGAATCTTAGGACTTGGGAAGAATGTTTGCCTCATGTTAAATTTGCTTATAACCATGCTTTGCATTCAGCTACTAAGTTTTCTCCTTTTGAGGTTGTTTATGGATTTAATCCCTTGTCTCCACTTGATCTTTTACCTTTGCCTTTGAGTGAACGAGTTAATACAGATGGCAAGAGGAAGGTGGACACGATCAAGAAGCTGCATGAACAGGTCCGTGCCAACATTGAAGCCAAGACCGAGGGCTACAAACGACTTGCAGACAAGAAAAGGAAAGAAGGGATCTTCCAGGAAGGTGATCTTGTTTGGGTCCACATGAGGAAGGAACGATTCCCGGAACAAAGGAAGTTCAAACTCATGCCCCGGGTCGATGGTCCATTCCAGATTCTCAGGAAACTCCATGACAATGCTTACCAGCTTGATCTTCAGGGTAAGTATGATATCTCTTCAAGTTTAATGTTTCTGATTTATCTCCTTTTTGCGCAGATGATCCGGATTTGTGGTCAAATCCTTTTGCAGAGGGAGGGAATGATAGAACCCAGGACCTGGACCAGGACGTGGAGCAGACTCAGCATGGTGACCAGGACGATCAGATCAGTCCAACTGAGGTTCAGCCATTCAGCCGTACCAGATCAACGGACAGAGCCGTGTACCGGATCGACCCGCGTGCACCCGGACGTGACCTAAGGATGGATCCACGACCTGATGACCGAGCCAAACCACATGCGTTCTTCCCCGACCCATTCGCCATTCTAGAGCCAACAGTCAAGCCAGAACCCATGATCCTCGAGAAGAATCAGATTCCGGACTTAGCCTATCTTTCCTTGCCCGTTTGGACGTACCGCACGCCCGGATCAGGCTGATCACGACCTTTCCAACCACTTTGATGATTTCATGATGATCGATGCTTCCAACTACTCAGAGGAAGGATACTTAAGCTCTCTGAAGATTTGGGTCGAGCTATCTCTTCATCCGTTGATGGATCATCGACGATCAATCATGCGGTCAGCCTTACATCGTCCTGCTCCTTACCGCGGATGACCTGATCACCACATAATGAACTTGGGCATCTTTGTGAATCTGGACCAGTCAACACAAGAATCCGAACCTTGACCAGTCTTTAGTCAAAGTCTTCATTTCTAGTTTCTATGTCTTGTTTTCATTCATTTCTATCTTCTATGTTGTCTTTTCCCACAAATGTCTTTATGTTTCTTTGACTCACAAACCTTATAAGTATGTGATGATCCCCCTTAATAAAATCACATCGATTTTCCTTTGCTTCTTTTGAGTCTTCTCTCATTGTTCTTTGCTTAGACATTCATACTTCTCTTGGTGAGCTCATCTCCAAGCGAACCACTTCATTGTGTTGGACCGGTGCGTCACATCCGACAACCTTCGAATCTCTGGTAGTATCTTTGGGCTATTCCGCAACCCTTAGTGTCACCCCTCGATCCATCAGTTCTCAATCCTCTCGCATCTGGGTTCATATCAACCTTACCGAAAGAGTGATCCTTATTTTGGTTCTCTCACCACGAGGGCCAAAATCACACGAACAGTCCACAGGAAGGGTCAGCGTGCGGAGTCAAAGGACCAACGCTGATATGTGTACATATGGACAGCCACGGACGTCATGTGTGTACTGATGGACACACACGGACACACACGCACAGCCACGAACGTCCTATGTGTGCTGACAGACACACACAGACGTCCTGTGTGTGCTGACGGACACCCACGGACGTCCTGTGTGTACTGAACAGACAGCCCACGTGGGCCTAAATCACCCCCGAACAGTCCACGGGAAGGGTAAGCGTGCTGAGTCCAACGACCAACGTGCTGATATGTGTACTGATGGACAGCCACGGACGTCCTGTGTGTGCTGACGGACACAACAGACACACAAGGACAGCCACGGACGTCCTGTGTGTGCTGGCGGACACCCACGGACATCCTGTGTTACTGAACAGATAGCCCACTTGGGCCAAAATCACCCAAACAGTCCACGGGAAGGGCCAGCGTGCAGAGTCCAAGGACCAACGTGCTGATATGTGTACTGATGGACAGCCACGAACGTCCTGTGTGTGCAGACGGACACACACGGACAGCCACATACGTCTTGTGTATGCAAACGGACACACACGGACGTTTTGTGTGTGCTGACGGACATCCACGGACGTCCTGTGTGTGCTGACAGACACACACGGACACACGGATGACCTGTGTGTGCTGACGGACAGCCACAAACAGCCACGGACGTCCTGTGTGTGCTGGCGGACACCAGCGGACGTCCTGTGTGTACTGAACAGACAGCCCACGTGGAATAAAATCACCCAAACAGTCCAAGGGAAGGGCCAGCGTGCTGAGTCCAAGGACCAACGTGCTGATATGTGTACTGAGGGACAGCCACGGACGTCCTGTGTGTGCGGACGGACATAGATGAACACACACGGACAGCCACGACGTTCTGTGTGTGTAGGCGGACACCCACAGACGTCTGTGTGTACTGAACAGACAGCCCACGAGGGCCAAAATCACCCGAACAGTCCACAGGAAGGGTCAGCGTGCGGAGTCAAAGGACCAACGTGCTGATATGTGTACTGATGGACAGCCACAGACGTCATGTGTGTGCTGACAGACACACACGGACACACACGCACAGCCACGAAACTCCTATGTGTGCTGATGGACACAAACGGACGTCCTGTGTGTGCTGACGGACACCCACAAACGTTCTGTGTGTACTGAACAGACAGCCCACGTGGGCCAAAATCACCCAAACAGTCCATGGGAACGGCCAGCGTGCTGAGTCCAAGGACCAGCATGCTGAGTCCAAGGACCAGCGTGCTGATATGTATACTGATGGACAGCCACGGACGTCCTGTGTGTGCTGACGGACACACACGGACCGCCACGGACGTCTTGTGTGTGCTGGCGGACACCCACAGACGTCCTGTGTGTACTGAACAGATAGCCCACGTGGGCCAAAATCACCCAAACAGTCCACGGGAAGGGCCAGCGTGCAGAGTCCAAGGACCAACGTGCTGATATGTGTACTGATGGACAGCCACAGACGTCCTGTCTGTGCTGACAGACACACACGTACAGCCACAGACGTCCTGTGTATGCTTACGGACACACACGAACGTCCTGTGTGTGCTGACCGACACCCACGAACGTCTGTGTGTGCTGACAGACACACACGGACACACACGGACACACACGGATGTCCTGTGTGTGCTGACAGACAGCCACAAACAGCCCCGGACGTCCTGTGTGTGCTGGCAGACACCCATGGACGTCCTGTGTGTACTGAACAGACAGACCACTTGGGATAAAATCACCCAAACAGTCCACGGGAAGGGCCAGCGTGCTGAGTCCAAGGACCAACGTGCTGATATGTATACTGAGGGACAGCCACGCCGTCTTGTGGTGCTGACGGACACAGACAGACACACACGGACAGCCACGGACGTCCTGTGTGTGCTGGCGGACACCGACGGACGTCCTGTGTGTACTGAACAGACAGCCCACGAGGGCCAAAATTACCCGAACAGTCCACAGGAAGGGTCAGCGTGCGGAGTCAAAGGACCAACGTGCTGATATGTGTACTGATGGCCAGCCACAGACGTCATGTGTGTGCTGACAGACACACACGCACAGCCACGAATATCATGTGTGTGCTGACAGACACACACGGACACCGACGGACGTCCTGTGTGTGCTGACGGACACCCACAGACGTCCTGTGTGTACTGAACAGACAGCCCACGTGGGCCAAAATCACCCAAATAGTCCACGGGAACGGCCAGCGTGCTGAGTCCAAGGACCAGCGTGCTGATATGTATACTGATGGACAGCCACGTATGTCCTGGTGTGCTTACGGACACACACGGACACACACGGACCGCCACGGACGTCCTGTGTGTTCTGGCGGACACCCACGGACGTCTGTGTGTACTGAACAGATAGCCACGTGGGCCAAAATCACCCAAACAGTCCACGGGAAGGGCCAGCGTGCAGAGTCCAAGGACCAACGTGCTGATATGTGTACTGATGGACAGCCACAAACGTCCTGTGTGTGCTGACGGACACACAGTACAGCCACGGACATCCTGTGTATGCTTACGGACAGACACGAACGTCCTGTGTGTGCTGACCGACACCCACGAAACGTCCTGTGTGTGTGACAGACAGCCACAAACAGCCCCAGACGTCCTGTGTGTGCTGGCGGACAGCCACAAACAACCCCAGACGTCCTGTGTGTGCTGGCGGACCCCCATGGACGTCCTGTGTGTACTGAACAGACAGCCCACTTGGGACAAAATCACCCAAACAGTCCACAGGAAGGGTCAGCGTGCTGATATGTGTACTGAGGGACAGCCACGGACGTCCTGTGTGTGCTGACGGACACAGACGGACACAGACGGACACACACGGACAGCCACGGACGTCCGTGTGTGTGCTGGTGGACACCCACGGACGTCCTGTGTGACGGAACAGACAGCCCACGAGGGCCAAAAATCACCCGAACAGTCCACAAGAAGGGCCAGCGTGCGGAGTCCAAGGACCAACGTGCTGATATGTGTACTGATGGACAGCCACGGATGTCATGTGTGTGCTGATGGAACACACGGACACACAAGAACATACACGTACAGCCACGAACGTCCTGTGTGTGCTGACGGACACACACGGACAGCCACAGACGTCCTGTGTGGTGCTGACGAAAACCACAGACGTCCTATGTGTGCTGACGGACACCCACGGACGTCATGTGTGTGCTGACGGACAGCCAGGACGTCCTGTGTGTGCTGGCGGACACCCACGGACGTCCTATGTGTACTGAACAGACAGCCCACGTGGGATAAAATCACCCAACAGTCCACGGGAAAAGCGTGCTAGTCCAAGGACCAACGTGCTGATAGTGTACTGAGGGACAGCCACGGACGTCCTATGTGTGCTGACGGACACAGACGGACACACACAGACAGCCACAGACGTCCTGTGTGTGCTGACGGACACAGACGGACACACACGGACAGCCACGGACGTCCTGTGTGTGTTGGCGGACATCCACGGACGTCCTGTAAGACCCGTTCTGGTCTCTCGACCCAACTGGATATGAATGCTACTTATTAATTTCTTTACTTGTCTGATTCATTCTAAGTCTTTTCTTTACTAAGTGATATTCGAATATGAGGTTCATAAACAAAGGGATAGATTGCACAGCGGAATAATAATGTATAAACTTTGTATTACTTAGAAACATGAGATTCAATACACAACTTCTTAACAGTCTCATAGACAATCACTAGTTCATCCCTAGCATCATCTAACCACACGTTACACAGCCTCTCACTGACCGAGCCTTCACGGCTCCTTGGCTTGACAAGAACCATCCTTAGTTCCTTAAAACCACAACCAGATAAGCATTAATCATAACCGAGAATAGAACGGATTGATTCTACAATGCTTGGCTTGGTTCCTAGAACTTAGATAAACCTCAGTCAACATAATCATAAAACGTATGAACCTACCTACCGTATCCTAAGTCATTCAACCAACCACCCCTTGACTTAGAATCAGATAGATCCTCCAGAATAGATAAACAGAACACAACGAACAGATCCGGATCGTCCCCAAAGACCAATCCGTCTAACCGGATAGAATCTAGGTGCGACCGGCCATGGAGTTCGGCTCAATGGCCCAACAGACTCCCTTACCTGATCCGGCCTTAGGCCTGGATCCAATCATCGGCCGAGTAAGCCTCAAGCCTAATCCGGAAGCTTAGCAAACGGTCAGACCTTGCGACTCTACCTTGGCTTAGACAAACCGTGACCTTGTCTTAACTAAACAACCAATAGGCTGATCCATAAGGATCGGTCCTAACCTATCCCGAAAAGACACCGTTTGGAACATGTACCCTTCGGCCATTCGTGCCTCTTGGACACTCATGACTCTTGACAACTCGTGCCCTTTGGGTCATTCCCAACCGTTCGTCCTAACCGCCCAATCTTGGTCCGATCGGATCATCCCACTAACCTACCCGTGTCTAGGCTAGCGGTTTGATTATGTCCGGCCAAAGTCTAGGGACGTGTCCCTTGGACTCAACCAAACAAACCTTTCGTGTTTAACCAGAGAGAAGAGAAAAGAAACGAATTGAAACAGATAAGGAGAGCCGGATGGGACTTAGGAACCGAGCAGAGCCACGGCCCATCACATACCTTGTGAACCACGTCTGGGTTCTCCATGCTCTTCTCCTGTCTTGATCTCCCATTCTGACCGGAGTTAGTTCTCAAACGATCAGAGTCGCCGGAAACAACACACCACCACAATCGGCCTTTCTCTTGGCCGGAACTCTCTCTTTCTCTCTTTCTTTCTCTCTACGTTTTTCTCTGAGTATTTTACTCTGGAATTGGATAATGAAATCGATCAGAGAGCCGCCATATTTATAGAAAACGAGGGGCTAAGTCTTGCCCCACGAACAGCCACGACTTGCTAGCGCATGGGCACCATCGGCCAAGGGTTGTCCCCTTTCGGCCATTGCATCCCTTCGCCCTTTCTGATTGGGTTTGGGGTCGGTCACAAGCCCAACCCACGCCCCAGGCCTCCTGGACTTAGCCCACGGCCTGTCCAAAGACCAACAGCCCATGGCCTCATGGCCGGACCTCCACAGACCGCCACTGACCCGGTCCCGGACAATCGGCCTAAAGCCCGGACAGTCAGTCTAGCTGAGATGAGCTGACTCTAGAGTCTCAGCTGAGTGAGCTAGTAGTCCAGCTAGTGGAGCTGACTTAGTAGGGACTGAGCTGGAGTGAACTGAACCTAGCTTCATTGAGCGGCCGAGCTACTCGTCCACTTCGTCAGTCCGGTCTTACTCGTCTACTGTCTCTTAGCTGTGAGTAGGTGTCGTCTAGTGTTCCTTATGTCCTTAGTATTAGACCATGATGCGCTTGCCTTGATGTCAGTATGAAGAATGCTTGACGTACTGACTAGAGGTCCCAAGAAGCTATTGGGAAGGGATGAGCCTAGTCTTGACGAATGATGTATCTGACATGGACAGCGATAAAGAACCAGACCCCGGAAGGACCATATGTAGTAAAAAGGACAGGTGATTGTGTGTGAGGCAGTGACACGGTGTGTGTGTTGACAGATGGACGGGTAGAGATACCTCGATGCACCTGCTGTGGGCGAGCCAGACGGTTCTGCGTTAAGGACAAGCGGGGCTTCAATGGTAAAAGACTGACCATGACACGTCGTGTTGAATGGTATGTAGGGGGACGGTGACTAACTAAGAGACATAAGGACAGTTTCCATGTCCTTAATTCTTTCTCGCCAGAACCTTGCCTGATGCCTGACGCTTGCACGTCCGAACCATGGCGTCCCAACAATCCTATTAAGGATTGGGGGCGTGACACGTCCTGTGTGTACTGAACAGACAGCCACATGGGATAAAATCACCCAAACAGTCCACGGGAAGGGCCAGCGTGCTGAGTCCAAGGACCAACGTGCTGATGATATGTGTACTGAGGGACAGCCACTGACGTCCTGTGTGTGCTGACGGACACAGATGGACACACAAGGACAGCCACGGACGTCCTGTGTGTGCTGGCGGACACCCATGCACGTCCGTGTGTACTGAAACAGACAGCCCACGAGGCCAAAATCACCCGAACAGTCCGCAGGAAGGGTCAGCGTGCGGAGTCAAAGAACACAGTGCTGAATGTGTACTGATGGACAGCCACAGACGTCATGTGTGTCTGACAGACACATGGACACACGCAAGCCAGGAACGTCCTGTGTGTGCTGACGGACACACACGGACGTCCAGTGTGTGCTGACGGACACCCACATACGTCCTGTGTGTACTGAACAGACAGCCCACGTGGGCCAAAAAAACCCAAACAGTCCACGGGAAGGCCAGCGTGCTGAGTCCAAGGACCAGCGTGCTGATATGTATACTGATGGACAGCCACAGACGTCATGTGTGTGCTGACAGACACACACGGACCAGCCACGGACGTCCTGTGTGCTGGCGGACACCCACGGACGTCCTGTGTGTACTGAACAGATAGCCACCGGGCAAAAATCACCCAAACAGTCCACGGGAGGGCCAGCGTGCAAAGTCCAAGGAAACCGTGCTGATATGTGTACTGATGGACAGCCACAGACGTCCGGGTGTGTGCTGACAGACACACACGGACAGCCACGGACGTCCTGTGTATGCTACGGACACACAGGGACGTCCTGTGTGTGCTGAGCCGACACCCACGAACGTCCTGTGTGTGCTGAAAGACACACACGGACACACACGGATGTCCTGTGTGTGCTGACAGACAGCCACAAACAGCCCGGACGTCTGTGTGTGCTGGCGGACACCCATGGACGTCCTGTGTGTACTGAACAGACAGCCCATTGGGACAAAATCACCCAAACAGTCCACGGGAAGGACCAGCATGCTGAGTCCAAGGACCAACGTGCTGATATGTGTACTGAGGGACAGCCACGGACGTCCTGTGTGTGTTGACGGACACAGACGGACACACACGGATAGCCACGGACATCCTGTGTGCTGGCGGACACCCACGGAAGTCCTATGTGTACTGAACAGACAGCCCACGAGGGCCAAATCACCCGAACAGTTCACAAGAAGGGTCAGCGTGCGGAGTCCAAGGACAACGTGCTTTATATGTGTACTGATGGACAGCCACGGACGTCATGTGTGTGCTGACGGACACCACGTACATACATGTACAGCCACGAACGTCTTGTGTGTGCTGACGGACACACACGGACAGACACGGATGTCCTATGTGTGCTGACGAACACCCACAGACGTCTATGTGTGCTGACGGACACCCACGGACGTCCTGTGTGTGCTGACAGACACACACGGACACACACGGACGTCTGTGTGTGCTGACGGACAGCCACAAACAGCCATGGACGTCCTGTGTGTGCTGGCGGACACCCACAGACATCCTGTGTGTACTGAACAGACAGCCCACGAGGGCCAAAATTACCCGAACAGTCCACATGAAGGGTCAGAGTGCGGAGTCAAAGGACCAACGTGCTGATATGTGTACTGATGGACAGCCACAGACGTCATGTGTTGCTGACAGACACACACGGACACACACGCACAGCCACGAACGTCCTGTGTGTGCTGACGGACACACACGAACGTCCTGTGTGTGCTGACGGACAGCACAGATGTCCTGTGTGTACTGAACAGACAGCCCACGTGGGCCAAAATCACCCAAACAGTCCACGGGAAGGGCCAGCGTGCTGAGTCCAAGGACCAGCGTGCTGATTATGTATATGATGGACAGCCATGGACGTCCTGTGTGTGCTGACGGACACACAGGACCACCATGGACGTCCTGTTGTGTGTACTAAACAGATAGCCCACGTGGGCCAAAATCACCCAAACAGTCCACGGGAAGGGCCAGCGTGCAGAGTCCAAGGACCAACGTGCTGATATGTGAACTGATGGACAGCCACAGACGTCCTGTGTGTGCTGACGGACACACACGTACAGCCACAGACGTCCTGTGTGTGCTTACGGACACACACGGACATCTGTGTGTGCTGACCGACATCCACGAACGTCCTGTGTGTGCTGACATTCACACACAGACACACACGGATGTCCTGTGTGTGCTGACAGACAGCCACAAACAGCCCCGGACGTCCTGTGTGTGCTGGCGTGTCACAACCCCAATCCTGGAAAGGATTGTTGGGACGGCCATGGTTCGAGGAAACGTACAAGCCAGTCTTAGGACATCAAGGCAAGCGTTCCATGGTCGAGAAAGAAGGTTAAGGACATAAGGAAACTTAGACTTAACCTTATACAAGCTAAGAGACAGCTAGGACGAGTAAGACGGTAACTGGACGAAGTGGACGAGTAGCTCGGCCAGCTCAATGAAGCTAGGTTTAGTTCACTCCAGCTCAGTCCCTACTAAGTCAGCTCCACTAGCTGGACTACTAGCTCACCCAGCTGAGGCAGCTGAGAGTCAGCTCACCTCAGCTAGACGGACTGTTCGGGCTTTAGGCCGATGGTCCGGCTCCGGGTCAGTGGCGGGCTGTGAGGTCCGGCCATGAGGCCATGGGCTGTTTGGTCTTTGGGCAAGGCCGTGGGCTAAATCCAGGAGGCTTGGGGCGTGGGTTGGGCTTATGACCGACCCCAAACCCAATCAGAATGGCGAAGGGATGCAAGTGGCCGAAAGGGGACAACCCTTGGCCGATGGTGCCCATTCGCTAGCAAGTCGTGCCTGTTCGTGGGGCAAGACTTACCCCCTCGTTTTCTATAAACATGGGGCTCTCTGGTCGATTTCATTATCCAATTCCAGAGTAAAATACTCATGGAAAAACGTAGAGAGAGAGAGAGAGAGAGTTCTGGCCAAGAGATCGGCCGGAAAAGGGCCGGTCGTGGTGGTTTTGTATCTCTGGCAAGGAGAACGGTTTAGTAGAGAGGAGGCCGTGTGTTATGAATACCCAAGGCGTAGAGAAGGGTCTGGAGAAGGACTCGAAAGCCGTGGTTCAGTCTGATAGGGTCAGTGGCGTAACCACCGACTCATCGGCTAAGACAATCGGACAGTCTGAACCGGTCTAGCCATGGGCGTTTGGATTGTGTCCTATTCTTCTTATTCTTTTCATCCAATTCTTCTTCTACTCCTTCTGTACATTGGCGTGGCCTTGTTGATGTGTTGGGATTGGTTATAACCGTGGTTCTGGTTGAGTAATGAAGTCGCGGTCCATAACCGTCGAGTTAGGCGCGCGCATGGTCTAAACCGGCCTCAGGTGATCCGATTGGATAGGGTCGGTTCTGTTCTGTTCTGTTCTGAACGGTTGCAACCCTTCCCTGAACAGTCAAAATGGTTCATGACTTTTGTAGGTTAAGGCGTGGTCCTTTGGCCATAGGCCGGACACACGCACGGACCAGACAGTCCATACGGACAGTTAGGTCGAACGGTTGGAGCATCTGAATGGGTGCGAGATGCCAAGGGTCATGAGTTGCCAAGAGGCACGAGTGTCCAAAGGGTACTAGTTCCCAAAGGGTGTGAGTTCCAAACGGTGCCATTGGTTCAAGGCTTAGGCCGAATCAAGTGGACAGTCCGCGGCTGCATAGTCGAACGGACGGACGGTTAGTTTAACCGGAGTGTTGTGTCGCAAGGTCTGATTGGTTGCAAGGCAATCCGGTTTGGTCTTGGGCCTTACTCTCTGGTATGGATCCATGCTTTGGGTCGGATCAGGTAAGAAGGTCCGTGAGCCTTTGGGCCAAACTTATAACTGGTTGATCGCACCTAGATCTTAACCAGACGGTTAGACGGAACTATGGACGATCCAGCTATGGTTGGATGGCTTTAGCCGCAAAGGCTAAGTGGGATATCTTACAATAAACCTTGGGTTGGTGAGTAGGATAGGCGCCATATGCATTATGTAAAGCGTAGGTCCACATGATGGCAATGGAAGGCCGGTTATATCAGTACCTGCTAAGTAGACGATGGCTTATCAAGTCTGGTGGTCGGATCATGTTTCATGACGATGGTTCGATGGCCGAGCACTAGTATGGCTAGTCACGTTGCTGGAGTAAGAGTATTGATGTGATGCTTCTAGATATCAACCTTGGTGTTGATAGCTTCGAGATTGGCTAAGAGTCATGACGAAGTGTATGGCTAGTACTATGTGTCGTAGACCATAGATACTGAGCCTAAGTGTGATTGTTCAAGGAAGGCCGTGTAAGATCTGATCATGGTTGAATATAGACGACCTGACCTCTGAATGATGGTTCAAGGTGTCGGAACTAATCTGATTAAGGAATGCATCATTTGGTATGAACAAATCATATATGTTGTTTGGGTTAAGTCCCAAAGCCGGTCAGGCCAGATGATGACTCATCAGTTCCAAGTCATGTGAGGATGGTTGGTTGATTGACTTAGGATCTAATGAGATTTGTCAGTCCAGAATATGGATTGGGTACTATTGCCTATATGGCAAGGGGATGTTTGAGTGTGCATGAGCCGAGAAAGGCCAGATGCTGTGGGGATGGTTGGTTGAATGACTAAGTACCTAGGGGAGTTGTTTGATGCAGGAATCAAGATAAGGACCTTAAGTAAGATCATTGAGTGATCGTGGTCCAGCTGTCAAGCAAGAGCAATTCGAGTCAATGGAGGACCGATGAGCTAATAAGCTCCATAGATGTGGCAAAGGTGGGTTTAGGGGAATGGAACCTCAGAATTGTATGGCTTGGTTTGGGTTTAGGATTGACCTTTAAGCTAATTGGAAGTTGAGTAAACTGACCAAGGCTAAGGTGATTCGACCAGACAAGTGTTAGATTGGTTTTAGACCAATGGTTAACTACAGAATAATCCGCTGCGTATCTGTTGAAAGGATCTAGGTTATTAATGACTAGGGAAGTCTTTAGCTAAGATCTAAGTTAGCCCTCGCCTTTAGGCGATATTATAAATAAAGGGCGAAAATTAAGAGGTTCGGCCAGGAAGTGGACCGAGCGACGTGAGGCATCGACCGCGGACTAGGCGGCTGGGATCGGGTCTTACAAGTTGGTATCAGAGCATGCTTGATCCTGTTTAGTACAACGCTCTAAGATGTTGTGTTCCATACCGAAGTTATTTCCAAAACTATGATGACTATGAAACCTTAGTTCGGGTGAGCCAAGAAAGAGTTGAGGTAAGCTAGGGTATCATGCTTGTAAATGTGGGAATTCTAAGATGAACCAGCTTAGCCAAGAACCTAAAAATAGAAAGGTTGGTCGATCTAGTATTTATAAGTAATAGACGGGTTGGAAGGGATGGAAGCAATGCAAGACTTGTTTATGGATGACCTAAACAAGGGAAGTAACATGGACCAGAGAGTGGCTTAGGTTGAAATAAAGGTGCAGCATTCTACTGAAGTTAAGTGTTATCCCTTGATGGCCGTTCATAATAAATAAAGCATATGCAATGTTATATCTGACTCAAAGGAGACACTAC
The DNA here is from genome assembly GCF_020379485.1 of Brassica napus. NCBI lineage: Eukaryota > Viridiplantae > Streptophyta > Magnoliopsida > Brassicales > Brassicaceae > Brassica > Brassica napus. The sequence continues at coordinate 17,010 of NW_026014845.1, forward strand.
ATGACCAGTACACGAGTGCACTTGTGATCAGATGGATCAGCTAGGACTCGGTATAAGTCAAGGTAGGTTTCCTTAGATCTAGAAGGATGGAATGAATAAATTCCAATCTGAATCTGTCCAAGGAAAGAATGAGGAAACTCATGATGTTTGTTCCAATCAATGGAAGAACATGATCTTAACTACCTTAGTATGATGGGGATTGAGGTATATGAAAATTGCTCTTGTGAATGGTGTGAGCATTCGCAAAAGTAAGACGCCTTGGAGAATGGTATGGGACGTTTTCCAAGTGTGTGGTCAAACCGAGATCGTACTCATATAGGTATCCACTGGAACTGGAAGTATTGAAGTTATTGGCAATGCCATGAGGGATGTTATGGGACGTTCTTTGTGGTGTGGTCATGCACTGAGATAGTTTCCACAAGTGGATTTGTGGTGTGGAAACACACGTACTTTTGACACAGAGGCTACACATAGTTTTGTGAGTCCGGGACTGGTCGGAAAGAGTCTGTTCTGTCTGAGTTCTGGGGATTATTCGAGACTAGTGAGGGCAGCCGGTGGGCAAATTATGCATTCACTAGGGCTCATGAAAAATATCCCGGTGTGGATCCAGGAGAGAAATCTGCCTGTAGATCTGATCAAGAAAAATATCCACGCGCCTACAGAATCACGAGATGATCCTAGGCATGAATCTGGTTGGGAAAGTATCGGGCCACTCTCGATTGCCACAAAGTTCATGTGCAATTGGAGACTGGAGCTCACCCGATCCAGTACCAAAGTCTGAGTCTGAGTCCGACTCTAAGGAAAGTAGGGGTGTCAGCAGTCCAAGTGAATTGGATGCTTAGACAGGGTTGTGAAGTATTTTGACCACAACTACCACTACGGAGCACGGCAATTCTGTTGATCTGTCTGGGATCTCGTTGGTATCGAGATCCATTGTCTGAGTCTGGCTTTAAGGAAAGTAGTGGTGTCAGCATTCCGTGTGGATCGGATGCTTAGACGGGATTGTGAAGTATTTTTTTTACCACAATTACCACTATGGAGCGCGGCAAATTCTGGTGATCTAAAAGATCTGTTTGAGGACCCGTTGGTGTCCGAGTTCCCAGATGTGTTCCGTTCGCTACAGAGTGTCCCCTCTGGTAGGTCGGATCCATTTATGATTGAACTGGAACCAGGGACAGCACCACTGTCCTAGAGTCAGTTTCTGTTGGCTCCGGCTGAGATGGCAGAGCCGAAGTTGACCACGTCCGAGAGAGGACCATGGTCGCAGTACAACCAAGTCAGAGTTTGACCTAAGGTTGAAATGATCAAGTCCAAAAAAAAAAGGACGAGGATCAGCCCACGACCTATTCGGAGATGGACCTATGGTCGGGGTGAAACGGTCGAGTCCCTGAGTGGACCAGGACCAGAGTACGATCGAGTCCAAGGAAGGACCAGGATCGAATTATGACAAAGTCCAGTGAAGGATAGAAGTCAAGTCTGAGGTGTTTTTAGTCTGTAGGGACTAAGATCACAATGTGGCCAAGCCTGAAAAGGTTGTGGCCGGTTAAGGGGATGATCCAGTACGTTGTGGCTGAGGTCATGAGCCTTATTGTCCATGAAGGACAAAAGAACCATAATAATCTGTTAGGACTCGTTGTAGGACGAGCAGCCTAAAGATTAGAACAAGTTCGTGAGGACTTGACTGGTACATCGAGTGGTGTGGGGATTGGCCAAATCTACTAAGGCTCGAGTATGCAGCATGTTCCTAGGGACTGATTATGATCTCTTGGACTATGATCAGAGAAAGAATAAAATCTGAAGAAGATGCTATTCAAAGGAAAGACATAGACTTGTTGAATACTAGGACCGCAACCTGGAGATTTCGGCCAGTGACACAAGGAATGTCTTTGGATGGATTTTCAAGTATCACTTGAATGGGTGCTTGATGGACCCTCGACTGTGGTCAAAGTAGACAAGTAAGGGTGCCATCAGCGAAACCAGAAAGGACCACTTGATAGGATTTTTGTGGTTAAATCCTTATCAAGTGGGGGAGACTTGTACAACGATGGTCAAAGGAAAATTGATCAACGAAGTGGTGATTCGGTGGTTTTAATCATGCTTGTTCTATTCTCTGATCAAGACTAAAATAAGTTTGTTTGAAATATTTTGTCTTGGGACAAGGTATAATCATCACCGGATTCGAGGACGAATCCATTACAAGTGGGGGAGACTTGTCACGCCCACAATCCTGGAAAGGATTGTCGGGACGGCCATGGTTCGAGGAAACGTACAAGCCAGTCTTAGGACATCAAGGCAAGTATTCCATGGTCGAGAAAGAAGGTTAAGGACATAAGGAAACTTATACTTAACCTTATATAAGTTAAGAGACAGCTAGGACGAGTAAGACGGTAATTTGACGAAGTGGACGAGTAGCTCGGCCAGCTCAATGAAGCTAGTTTTAGTTCACTCCAGCTCAGTCCCTACTAAGTCAGCTCCACTAGCTGGACTACTAGCTCACCTAGCTGAGGCAGCTGAGAGTCAGCTCACCTCAGCTAGACGGACTGTTCGGGCTTTAGGCCGATGGTCCGGGTCCGGGTCAGTGGCGGGCTGTGAGGTCCGGCCATGAGGCCATGGGCTGTTGGGTCTTTGGGCAAGGCCGTGGGCTAAGTCCAGGAGGCTTGGGGCGTGGGTTGGGCTTATGACCGACCCCAAACCCAATCAGAAAGGGCGAAGGGATGCAAGTGGCCGAAAGGGGACAACCCTTGGCCGATGGTGCCCATTCGCTAGCAAGTCGTGCCTGTTCGTGGGGCAAGACTTACCCCCTCGTTTTCTATAAATATGGGGGCTCTCTGGTCGATTTCATTATCCAATTCCAGAGTAAAATACTCATGGAAAAACGTAGAGAGAGAGAGAGAGAGAGAGTTCTGGCCAAGAGATCGGCCGGAAAAGGGCCGGTCGTGGTGGTTTTGTATCTCCGGCATGGAGAACGGTTTAGGAGAGAGGAGGCCGTGTGTTATGAATACCCAAGGCGTAGAGAAGGGTCTGGAGAAGGACTCGAAAGCCATGGTTCAGTCTGATAGGGTCAGTGAGGTAACCACCAACTCATCGGCTAAAACAATCAGACAGTCTGAACCGGTCTAGCCATGGGCGTTTGGATTGTGTCCTATTCTTCTTATTCTTTTCATCCAATTCTTCTTCTACTCCTTCTGTACATTAGCGTGGCCTTGTTGATGTGTTGGGATTGGTTATAACCGTGGTTCTGGTTGAGTAATGAAGTCGCGGTCCATAACCGTCGAGTTAGGCGCGCACATGGTCTAAACCGGCCTCAGGTGATCCGATTGGATAGGGGCGGTTCTGTTCTGTTCTGTTCTGAACGGTTGCAACCCTTCCCTGAACAGTCACAATGGTTCATGACTTGTGTAGGATAAGGCGTCGTCCTTTGACCATAGGCCGGACATACGCACGGACCAGACAGTCCATACGGACGGTTAGGTCGAACGGTTGGAGCATCTGAACGGGTGAGAGATGCCAAGGGTCATGAGTTGCCAAGAGGCCCGAGTGTCCAAAGGGTACTAGTTCCCAAAGGGTGTGAGTTCCAAACGGTGCCATTGGTTCAAGGCTTAGGCCGAACCAAGTGGACAGTCCGCGGCTGCATAGTCGAACGGACGGACGGTTAGTTTAACCGGAGTGTTGTGTCGCAAGGTCTGATTGGTTGCAAGGCAATCCGGTTTGGTCTTGGGCCTTACTCTCTGGTATGGATCCAGTCTTTGGGTCGGATCAGGTAAGAAGGTCTGTGAGCCTTTGGGCCAGACTTATAACTGGTCGATCGCACCTAGATCTTAACCAGACGGTTAGACGGGACTATGGACGATCCGGCTATGGTTGGATGGCTTTAGCCGCAAAGGCTAAGTGGGATATCTTACAATAAACCTTGGGTTGGTGAGTAGGATAGGCGCCATATGCATTATGTAGGGCGTAGACCCACATGATGGCAATGGAAGGCTGGTTATATCAGTACCTGCTAAGTAGAAGATGGCTTATCAAGTCTGGTGGTCGGGTCATGTTTCATGACGATGGTTCAATGGCCGAGCACTAGTATGGATAGTCACGTTGCTGGAGTAAGAGTATTGATGTTGATGTGCCGCAGACCACGGATCATTACATGGAACCAGCTCAGCATGGAGTTCAGGACGTTCTGAACATTTCAACCGAGGTTCATGTTTTTCACCGTGCCATACTTGACTTGGTCGAGCCAGACTTAGCTTGGGTGGTAAAAAAACCAAAGACGGACATGCATTCTCATCCGGCGGACCATCCGGACAGTCCCGCAAGCGTCCTTATCTTTACCCTGTGCATCCATCTGGTTCGGATGAATCTAGACATCTTGACTGGTCTTTTCCGTTTTCCGTGCCTTGACCAGATCTAGTCTTCTCTATTTTCCGTGCCTTGACCAGATCTAGTCTTCTCTATTTTCCGTACCTTGACTAGATCTAGTCAAATTTATATTTCCTATGCATTATTTTCCCACATTTTCTTTTATTGTCTTTGACTACAAAACACTATAAATATGTAGTCCCTTTGATGAATAAAATCAGTTCATTTTGGTTGTTTATTTCGTTTCTTCTCTGAGTGAGAGAGAGAGAGTTCTTAGCTAGTTCATCGGTTTGAACCGGCTTGTTGATTTGGTGGTCAGCCAATCATCTTTGTGTGTCGTTTGGTGGTTAGCCAACACACTACATTCGTTCTTAGGTGGTTAGCCTTAGATCGTGGGTATATCAGGAGCCATTCCGCATCTCTTGACGATCCTTTCAATCCATCTCAGTTCCAGAAGCGCCATTTGCTTCTCGGTTCATATCCAACACCCAGCTAAAGTGATCCTTCCTTATTTTGGTTCTATCAAGTGGTATCAGAGCCACTTTGGCTGGTTTGTTTTCATTCTTCTTATCATCCTCTCATATCTTCATCATTTTTCTTTTCTTATTTCTTTTTGGATCCGGGCTGTTCCTTTACTCCCTTGTGATCGCCAGTTATTAAAAAAAAAAAAAGAGAAAAAAAAAATCGATCAAAAAAAGAAAAAAAGTAAAAGTTTTGGCTTGAATCACTTCTGAAGAGAAATCCAGGGGGAGTGGTGGAAGAGAAACCCTACTGGCTGAAGAGAAACCCAGCCTTAGGACAGTTAAGGCGGATCCACACAAAAATCTCTTCATTGTTCTTTCTCTTTTCTTTTCCCACAAAGTTTGTTTTGGGTTTTGACTGCTGATTTTTTACTGCCTATCATCCTTTGAACCAGTGAAAGAACTCTGAGTGACCATCTAAAAATCGTGAGCTAAACACTTGAGAGTGTGAGGATTGTTTGCTAACTTTGTTAAGTGTTTTCAGGATGTTTGGACTTCTCAAGAAATCAAAACCACAACAAGACATCTACTTTCCTTTTAAAACTGTTTTTGAAAAGGAGCAATTGATTTTTGATAAGAAACAGTTTGCTTCTAATGGGTTTGACTTTGTGCAGAAACAAAAGAAGAGACAAAACAGGTGCGATGATGAGAAGTGGGTCAGAAGTGGTGATCGTCCCTTCACCAAAGCTAAGAGAAGCAACTGTGTTGTGCCTGATCAGAATGAGCTTCAGACTTATGCCAGCTTGGAAAAGATGTTGCATAAGGCGATTCATGTTGTCCGGCAACTCACAAAGAAGGGAAACAGCAACACTTCTTCTGCACCAAAACAACAAAGTAAATGTTCTTCTATTTCAAATTCTGATTTGAAAACTAATGTGTTGTCTTCTGATAAAAGCAAGGCTGTGAAAACCACAAGCAAGGCTCTTTCTACCAGGTGTTTCAAATGCCATAAGGTCGGTCATTATGCCAACAAGTGCCAAAAACAGAAAACGTTGGTGACTTTGGAGAAAGTTGAAACCGAGCCAGAAAAGGAAGACGTTTTACCAATTTTCGATGACTATGCACATGAACCGAAGGAAGGGTCAGGTGGAGAGCAAAATTGTGGTCATAGAGAAGGATCTTGTTCCATTCACAATCCGGACCAAACTCAAGGTGAGCAACGTTCTGATTATGGTTCTTTTGCTTATAATCCTTTTCCTTTTAATGTTTCAGATTTGAGGACAAATCTTTTTGAAGAGGAAGGGAATGATGTGCCGCAGACCACGGATCATTACATGGAACCAGCTCAGCATGGAGTTCAGGACGTTCTGAACATTTCAACCGAGGTTCATGTTTTTCACCGTGCCATACTTGACTTGGGTCGAGCCAGACTTAGCTTGGGTGGTAAAAAAACCAAAGACGGACATGCATTCTCATCCGGCGGACCATCCGGACAGTCCCGCAAGCGTCCTTATCTTTACCCTGTGCATCCATCTGGTTCGGATGAATCTAGACATCTTGACTGGTCTTCTCCGTTTTCCGTGCCTTGACCAGATCTAGTCTTCTCTATTTTCCGTGCCTTGACCAGATCTAGTCTTCTCTATTTTCCGTACCTTGACTAGATCTAGTCAAATTTATATTTCCTATGCATTATTTTCCCACATTTTCTTTTATTGTCTTTGACTACAAAACACTATAAATATGTAGTCCCTTTGATGAATAAAATCAGTTCATTTTTGGTTGTTTATTTCGTTTCTTCTCTGAGTGAGAGAGAGAGAGTTCTTAGCTAGTTCATCGGTTTGAACCGGCTTGTTGATTTGGTGGTCAGCCAATCATCTTTTTGTGTCGTTTGGTGGTTAGCCAACACACTACATTCGTTCTTAGGTGGTTAGCCTTAGATCGTGGGTATATCAAGAGCCATTCCGCATCTCTTGACGATCCTTTCAATCCATCTCAGTTCCAGAAGCGCCATTTGCTTCTCGGTTCATATCCAACACCCAGCTAAAGTGATCCTTCCTTATTTTGGTTCTATCAGATGTGATGCTTCTAGATATCAACCTTGGTGTTGATAGCTTCGAGATTGGCTAAGAGTCATGACGAAATGTATGGCTAGTACTATGTGTCGTAGACGATAGATACTGAGCCTAAGTGTGATTGTTCAAGGAAGGCCGTGTAAGATCTGATCATGGTTGAGTATGGACGACCTGACCTCTGAATGATGGTTCAAGGTGTCGGAACTAATCTGATTAAGGAATGCATCGTTTGGTATGAACAAATCATATATGTTGTTTGGGTTAAGTCCCAAAGCCGGTCTGGCCAGATGATGACTCATCAGTTCCAAGTCATGTGAGGATGGTTGGTTGATTGACTTAGGATCTAATGAGATTTGTCAGTCCAGAATATGGATTGGGTACTATTGCCTATATGGCAAGGGGATGTTTGAGTGTGCATAAGCCGAGAAAGGCCAGATGCAAACCCTTATCCTTTCAAAGACTTCTCAAAGGTTACTTATGTCTGTGGGGATGGTTGGTTGAATGACTAAGTACCTAGGGGAGTTGTTTGATGCAGGGATCAAGATAAGGACCTTAAGTAAGATCATTGAGTGATCGTGTTCCAGCTGTCAAGCAAGAGCAATTCGAGTCAATGGAGGACCGATGAGCTAATAACCTCCGTAGATGTGGCAGGTGGGCGGTTACTCCCGAAAAGGTGCAAAGGGGCAGTTTTGTGCCCTTTCTCTTTAACTGCTTGGTCGATTTCTCCAGGGAAGTTGGGGCTGGCTTTCTCTATAAATAGAGAGTCCCTGGCACAGAAAATGGCACGAAATTTCTTAGGCAAAGCTCTGCCAAACTCATAACAGAAAGAAAGAAAGAGAGAGACCGGCGGTTAGAGAAGAGAACCGTGTGTGGTGGTGTTGGCTTGCCGGCGTGTTCTGAGCGTGGGAAGGCCAGGCCGTGAAGATGGATACCAGACAAAAAGACAAGGAGAAGGAGAAGGAGAAGGACTTTCCTGCAGGTGAGAGAACGTCTAAGGTTAGTGGTGTAGACTGCAAGGAACGGCCCCGGGCCTGCGGATGATCCGTGCGGCCTTGCGGCCGGTTCTCTTGGCAGATGCATCCATTCTCTTTACTTCTTCTGGATCGCCTGTTCTATAGTGTGTTGTGATGTTATTGGATTGATTCAGACAGGGAACACTGGACCAAGCCCATGGCCGGTCCAGGGATAAAGTCCTAGGCATTGGACAGCCACAGACGTCATGTGTGTGCTGACAGACACACACGGACACACACGCACAGCCTTGAATCTCCTGTGTGTGCTGATGGACACACACGGACGTCCTGTGTGTGCTGACGGACACCCACAAACGTTCTGTGTGTACTGAACAGACAGCCCACGTGGGCCAAAATCACCCAAACAGTCCACGGGAAGGGTCAGCGTGCTGAGTCCAAGGACCAACGTGCTGATATGTGTACTGATGGACAGCCACAGACGTCCTGTCTGTGCTGACAGACACACACGTACAGCCACAGACGTCCTGTGTATGCTTACGGACACACACGAACGTCCTGTGTGTGCTGACCGACACCCACGAACGTCCTGTGTGTGCTGACAGACACACACGGACACATACGGATGTCCTGTGTGTGCTGACAGACAGCCACAAACAGCCCCGGACGTCCTGTGTGTGCTGGCGGACACCCACGGACGTCCTGTGTGTACTGAACAGACAGCCCACGAGGGCCAAAATCACCCGAACAGTCAACAGGAAGGGTCAGCATGCGGAGTCAAAGGACCAACGTGCTGATATGTGTACTGATGGACAGCCACAGACGTCATGTGTGTGGTGATGGACACACACGGACACACACGCATAGCCACTAACGTCCTGTGTGTGCTGACGGAGACACACGGACACCCACAAAATTCCTGTCTGTACTGAACAGACAGCGCACGTGGGCCAAAATCACCCAAACAGTCCACGGGAAGGGCCAGCGTGCTGAGTCCAAGGACCAGCGTGCTGATATGTGTACTGATGGACTGCCACGGACGTCTTGTGTGTGCTGACGGGCACACACGGACACACACGGACCGCCACGGACGTCCTGTGTGTGCTGGCGGACACCCACAGACGTCCTGTGTGTACTGAAGAGATAGCCCACGTGGGCCAAAATCACCCAAACAGTCCACGGGAAGGGCCAGCGTGCAGAGTTCAAGGACCAACGTGCTTATATGTGTACTGATGTACAGCCACAGACGTCCTGTGTGTGCTGACGGACACACACGGACAGCCACAGACGTCCTTTGTATGCTTACGGACACACACACGGACGTTCTGTGTGTGCTGACCGACACCCGCGAACGTCCTGTGTGTGCTGACAGACACACACAGACACAAACGGATGTCCTGTGTGTGCTGACGGACAGCCACAAACAGCCCCGGACGTCCTGTGTGTGCTGGCGGACGCCCATGGACGTCCTGTGTGTACTGAACAGACAGCCCACTTGGGACAAAATCACCCAAACAGTCCACGGGAAGGGCCAGCGTGCAGAGTCCAACGACCAACGTGCTGATATGTGTACTGAAGGACAGCCACGGACGTCCTGTGTGTGCTGACGGACACAGACAGACACACACGGACAGCCACAGACGTCCTGTGTGTGCTGGCGGACACCCATAGACGTCCTGTGTGTACTGAACAGACAGCCCACGAGGGCCAAAATCACCCGAACAGTCCACAAGAAGGGTCAGCGTGCGGAGTCCAAGGACCAACGTGGTGATATGTGTACTGATGGACAGCCATGGATGTCATGTGTGTGCTGACGGACACACACGGACACACGGACGTACACGTACAGCCACGAACGTCCAATGTGTGCTGACGGACACACACGGATAGCCACGGACGTCCTGTGTGTGCTGACGAACACCCACAGACGTCCTGTGTGTACTGAACACACAGCCCAAGTGGGCCAAAATCAACCAAACAGTCCACAGGAAGGGCCAGCGTGCTGAGTCCAAGGACCAGCGTGCTGATATGTGTACTGATGGATAGCCACGGACTTCCTGTGTGTGCTGACGGACACACACGGACGTCCTGTGTGTGCTGACAGACACACACAGACGTCATGTGTGTGCTGACAGAGACACACGGACATCCTGTGTGTGCTGACGGAGAGCCACGGACAGCCACGAACGTCCTGTGTGTGCTGGCGGACACCCACAGACACACACGGACAGCCACATACATCATGTGTGTGCTAACGGACAGCCATGGACAGCCATGGACGTCCTGTTTGTGCTAGCGGACACCCACAGACGTCCTGTGTGTACTGAAAAGACAGCCCACGTGGGCCAAAATCACCTAAACAGTCCACGGGAAGGGCCAGCGTGCTGAGTCCGAGGACCAACGTGCTGATATGTGTACTGATGGACAGCCACGGACGTCATGTGTGTGATGACGGCCACAGACGGACACACACGGACACAATGGACAGCCACAGATGTCCTGTGTGTACTGGTGGACACCCACGGACGTCCTGTGTGTACTGACCAGACAGCCCACGGGGGCCAAAATCACCCGAACATTCCACGGGAAGGGTCAGCGTGCTGAGTCCAAGGACCAACGTGCTGATATGTGTATTGATGGACAGCCATGGACGTCCGGTGTGTGCTGATGGACACACACGAACAGCCCGGGACATCTTGTGTGCTGACGGACACACACGGACGTCCTATATGTGCTGACGGACACCGACGGACGTCCTGTGTGTGCTGACGGACACCCACGTGGGCCAAAATCACCCAAACAGTCCACGGGAAGGGTCAGCGTGCTGAGTCCAAGGACCAACGTGCTGATATGTGTACTGATGGACAGCCACAGACGTCCTGTCTGTGCTGACAGACACACACGTACAGCCACAGACGTCCTGTGTATGCTTACGGACACACACGAACGTCCTGTGTGTGCTGACCGACACCCACGAACGTCCTGTGTGTGCTGACAGACACACACGGACACATACGGATGTCCTGTGTGTGCTGACAGACAGCCACAAACAGCCCCGGACGTCCTGTGTGTGCTGGCGGACACCCACGGACGTCCTGTGTGTACTGAACAGACAGCCCACGAGGGCCAAAATCACCCGAACAGTCAACAGGAAGGGTCAGCATGCGGAGTCAAAGGACCAACGTGCTGATATGTGTACTGATGGACAGCCACAGACGTCATGTGTGTGGTGATGGACACACACAGACACACACGCATAGCCACTAACGTCCTGTGTGTGCTGACGGAGACACACGGACACCCACAAAATTCCTGTCTGTACTGAACAGACAGCGCACGTGGGCCAAAATCACCCAAACAGTCCACGGGAAGGGCCAGCGTGCTGAGTCCAAGGACCAGCGTGCTGATATGTGTACTGATGGACTGCCACGGACGTCTTGTGTGTGCTGACGGGCACACACGGACACACACGGACCGCCACGGACGTCCTGTGTGTGCTGGCGGACACCCACAGACGTCCTGTGTGTACTGAAGAGATAGCCCACGTGGGCCAAAATCACCCAAACAGTCCACGGGAAGGGCCAGCGTGCAGAGTTCAAGGACCAACGTGCTGATATGTGTACTGATGTACAGCCACAGACGTCCTGTGTGTGCTGACGGACACACACGGACAGCCACAGACGTCCTTTGTATGCTTACGGACACACACACGGACGTTCTGTGTGTGCTGACCGACACCCGCGAACGTCCTGTGTGTGCTGACAGACACACACAGACACAAACGGATGTCCTGTGTGTGCTGACGGACAGCCACAAACAGCCCCGGACGTCCTGTGTGTGCTGGCGGACGCCCATGGACGTCCTGTGTGTACTGAACAGACAGCCCACTTGGGACAAAATCACCCAAACAGTCCACGGGAAGGGCCAGCGTGGAGAGTCCAACGACCAACGTGCTGATATGTGTACTGAAGGACAGCCACGGACGTCCTGTGTGTGCTGACGGACACAGACAGACACACACGGACAGCCACAGACGTCCTGTGTGTGCTGGCGGACACCCATAGACGTCCTGTGTGTACTGAACAGACAGCCCACGAGGGCCAAAATCACCCGAACAGTCCACAAGAAGGGTCAGCGTGCGGAGTCCAAGGACCAACGTGGTGATATGTGTACTGATGGACAGCCATGGATGTCATGTGTGTGCTGACGGACACACACGGACACACGGACGTACACGTACAGCCACGAACGTCCAATGTGTGCTGACGGACACACACGGATAGCCACGGACGTCCTGTGTGTGCTGACGAACACCCACAGACGTCCTGTGTGTACTGAACACACAGCCCAAGTGGGCCAAAATCAACCAAACAGTCCACAGGAAGGGCCAGCGTGCTGAGTCCAAGGACCAGCGTGCTGATATGTGTACTGATGGATAGCCACGGACTTCCTGTGTGTGCTGACGGACACACACGGACGTCCTGTGTGTGCTGACAGACACACACAGACGTCATGTGTGTGCTGACAGAGACACAGGGACATCCTGTGTGTGCTGACGGAGAGCCACGGACAGCCACGAACGTCCTGTGTGTGCTGGCGGACACCCACAGACACACACGGACAGCCACATACATCATGTGTGTGCTAACGGACAGCCATGGACAGCCATGGATGTCCTGTTTGTGCTAGCGGACACCCACGGACGTCCTGTGTGTACTGAAAAGACAGCCCACGTGGGCCAAAATCACCTAAACAGTCCACGGGAAGGGCCAGCGTGCTGAGTCCGAGGACCAACGTGCTGATATGTGTACTGATGGACAGCCACGGACGTCATGTGTGTGATGACGGCCACAGACGGACACACACGGACACAATGGACAGCCACAGATGTCCTGTGTGTACTGGTGGACACCCACGGACGTCCTGTGTGTACTGACCAGACAGCCCACGGGGGCCAAAATCACCCGAACATTCCACGGGAAGGGTCAGCGTGCTGAGTCCAAGGACCAACGTGCTGATATGTGTATTGATGGACAGCCATGGACGTCCGGTGTGTGCTGATGGACACACACGAACAGCCCGGGACATCTTGTGTGCTGACGGACACACACGGACGTCCTATATGTGCTGACGGACACCGACGGACGTCCTGTGTGTGCTGACGGACACCCACGTGGGCCAAAATCACCCAAACAGTCCATGGGAAGGGTCAGCGTGCTGAGTCCAAGGACCAACGTGCTGATATGTGTACTGATGGACAGCCACAGACGTCCTGTGTGTGCTGACAGACACACACGTACAGCCACAGACGTCCTGTGTATGCTTACGGACACACACGAACGTCCTGTGTGTGCTGACCGACACCCACGAACGTCCTGTGTGTGCTGACAGACACACACGGACACATACGGATGTCCTGTGTGTGCTGACAGACAGCCACAAACAGCCCCGGACGTCCTGTGTGTGCTGGCGGACACCCACGGACGTCCTGTGTGTACTGAACAGACAGCCCACGAGGGCCAAAATCACCCGAACAGTCAACAGGAAGGGTCAGCATGCGGAGTCAAAGGACCAACGTGCTGATATGTGTACTGATGGACAGCCACAGACGTCATGTGTGTGGTGATGGACACACACGGACACACACGCATAGCCACTAACGTCCTGTGTGTGCTGACGGAGACACACGGACACCCACAAAATTCCTGTCTGTACTGAACAGACAGCGCACGTGGGCCAAAATCACCCAAACAGTCCACGGGAAGGGCCAGCGTGCTGAGTCCAAGGACCAGCGTGCTGATATGTTTACTGATGGACTGCCACGGACGTCTTGTGTGTGCTGACGGGCACACACGGACACACACGGACCGCCACGGACGTCCTGTGTGTGCTGGCGGACACCCACAGACGTCCTGTGTGTACTGAAGAGATAACCCACGTGGGCCAAAATCACCCAAACAGTCCACGGGAAGGGCCAGCGTGCAGAGTTCAAGGACCAACGTGCTGATATGTGTACTGATGTACAGCCACAGACGTCCTGTGTGTGCTGACGGACACACACGGACAGCCACAGACGTCCTTTGTATGCTTACGGACACACACACGGACGTTCTGTGTGTGCTGACCGACACCCGCGAACGTCCTGTGTGTGCTGACAGACACACACAGACACAAACGGATGTCCTGTGTGTGCTGACGGACAGCCACAAACAGCCCCGGACGTCCTGTGTGTGCTGGCGGATGCCCATGGACGTCCTGTGTGTACTGAACAGACAGCCCACTTGGGACAAAATCACCCAAACAGTCCACGGGAAGGGCCAGCGTGCAGAGTCCAACGACCAACGTGCTGATATGTGTACTGAAGGACAGCCACGGACGTCCTGTGTGTGCTGACGGACACAGACAGACACACACGGACAGCCACAGACGTCCTGTGTGTGCTGGCGGACACCCATAGACGTCCTGTGTGTACTGAATAGACAGCCCACGAGGGCCAAAATCACCCGAACAGTCCACAAGAAGGGTCAGCGTGCGGAGTCCAAGGACCAACGTGGTGATATGTGTACTGATGGACAGCCATGGATGTCATGTGTGTGCTGACGGACACACACGGACACACGGACGTACACGTACAGCCACGAACGTCCAATGTGTGCTGACGGACACACACGGATAGCCACGGACGTCCTGTGTGTGCTGACGAACACCCACAGACGTCCTGTGTGTACTGAACACACAGCCCAAGTGGGCCAAAATCAACCAAACAGTCCACAGGAAGGGCCAGCGTGCTGAGTCCAAGGACCAGCGTGCTGATATGTGTACTGATGGATAGCCACGGACTTCCTGTGTGTGCTGACGGACACACACGGACGTCCTGTGTGTGCTGACAGACACACACAGACGTCATGTGTGTGCTGACAGAGACACACGGACATCCTGTGTGTGCTGACGGAGAGCCACGGACAGCCACGAACGTCCTGTGTGTGCTGGCGGACACCCACAGACACACACGGACAGCCACATACATCATGTGTGTGCTAACGGACAGCCATGGACAGCCATGGACGTCCTGTTTGTGCTAGCGGACACCCACAGACGTCCTGTGTGTACTGAAAAGACAGCCCACGTGGGCCAAAATCACCTAAACAGTCCACGGGAAGGGCCAGCGTGCTGAGTCCTGATACAGGCCGGTAAGCAGACTGCACGGACGGACGGTCTGAGGCTCGAGGGCTCGGACTGGACAGGACGGACGGACGGTCTGAGGTTCGAGGACTCGGACTGGACGGGACGGACGGCCGGTTATGGGACGGCTAGACGGTCGCGATGGGTTGGGAGTTGGCCGGTCTGGTTCCTGAAACAAAAGAATGCTATTTTTATGAGTTTTTATGAATCAAAATATTGAACAGAAAGTAAACAGTATGGTTAATGAAGAACAGAAGCAAATATGACTTTTTATGGATTTTTATATAGAATGGAAAAATCTAGAACTATATGATGCAAGATAACAAAATAAAAGAAGGATAGAAGTATGGGGGATGGATCCTTGTTGCTGGATGTGTATCTCTCTCAACAAGAACAGTGGATGGAGGTGGATAGCTATGGGATTTGGCTTGCTGGATGTGTATCACTCTCAAGGCAAATCGATGGATGGAATGGAGGTGAAGAATCGCCACAAGCTTGGTGGTTTGAAGCTTGATAAGATTCGGCTGCTCTCTCTTGTTTCTCACAGAAAAAGACTTAGGGTTTTAGGTTTGCAAAGGCAAAATTATTTCATAAAAGACTTAGGCAAAAATCGCCAACTTGAAAGAGTTATATAGGGTTTATCCCTTAAGAGACTCAAAAGTAAAAGGCCTTAAACAAGCTGGCCGAAAATGAGGCTGAAACATTAGCCCAAAGTCTTAACCAAATAAATTAAAATAAACCAGACATCTGGTGGTCGGTTTGAGAAGGCTTAGACCAAGGCTAATAGCATGCTTGCATGTTGCCTCATTAAAACCTTACCAAGAAAACCCAATGGGACAAAACCTGGTGAGGAAAAAGAGTACAACACATGCTACTCCCCTTGGTGGTCGGCTAGATCTCAGAACCGGAAAGAGTTGGAGTGGATGAAATAGAAACTGAGTCTGGACCAAGCTCGGATGTGGAAATGAGAAGTCCGGCTTGGTTGAGTCTGAACTGGATCGGGTCGGCCGCGTCCTGAACCTCCTTTGGGCCGGCTTGATCTTGAATCTTCAACTGGACCATCTTCTCAATTAGCAGCTGGTCCTGGTCAGTCTGTCCATCTTGATCAAGGATATGCTGGACAGCTTTGGTGAAACCTTCTCGCAAGGCCCTGGTTCCACTCCGGGTAGTCGGACCGTGCCTAACTATGGGAACCTCTACTTGGATGGCCTCATCATTCCCTCCCTCTTGAAGAGGTTCTGGCCTCAGAACACCATCATCTGCAAAGTCATCACTATCTGCATGGAAAGGAGACAAATCCGAGACATTGAAAGTATGTGAAATTTTAAATTCAGCAGGGAGGTCAAGGATATAGGCGTTGTCGTTGATCTTCTTTAGGATGCGGAATGGTCCTGTTCCACGAGGAGAGAGCTTGGACTTCCGGGCTTCTGGAAACCTCTCGGGCCGCATGTGTAACCACACCAAGTCCCCGGGTTCGAACAGTATCTCCTTCCTCTTCTGGTCATACTTGGCCTTGACCTTAGCCGCCTTGGCTTCTATCCTCTCCTTGACCTTTAGGTGCATATTCTTAACAAACTCGGCCTTGGCGGCTCCATCACGACTGCGGTACATAGAGCTGGGCAGCTCGGTGAAGTCCAAAGGAGTCTCTGGCTGAAACCCATAAACAATCTCAAAAGGTGACAGGTTAGTAGTAGAGTGCCTAGCATGGTTATAAGCAAACTCAACAAAAGGCAAACAAGACAACCAATTTCTTAAATTCTTACCGACCGTAGCTCTCAACAGTTGAGAAAGCGTACGGTTTACTACCTCAGTCTGGCCGTCGGTCTGGGGGTGGCAAGTGGTCGAGAATAGTAGCTTGGTTCCGAACTTGCCCCATAGTGTCCTCCAGAAATGGCTGAGGAACTTGGTATCACGGTCAGAAACAATGGTTCGGGGAACACCATGTAGTCGAACCACTTCTTTGAAGAATAGGTCGGCGGTCTGAGTGGCATCATTAGTGGTGTTACAGGCTATGAAATGGGCCATCTTGGAGAACCTGTCTACCACTACAAAAATGGAATCCTTGTGGTTTATCTTGGGCAAACCCAGCACAAAGTCCATAGAAATGTCTACCCAAGGGTTGTTAGGAATCGGTAATGGCATTTGTAAACCGTAAGGATGTGACCTGGATTTGGTTTTGAGGCAAGTAGTGCACTTGGCGCATATGCTCTCCACATCCCTCTTCATGTTTGGCCAAAAGAAATGTTCAGTTAGGACACTCAAAGTCTTGTCCCGACCAAAGTGTCCCATGAGGCCGCCACCATGGGCCTCCCGAACCAGCAGTTCCCTCATGGCTCCTTTGGGAATGCACAGCCTCTTTCCCTTGAACAGGAACCCCTCGTGCTGGTAGTATGCCCCAAAAGCCCCCTTCTCAGTGTTCCTGAAAACTTCATTAAAATCAAGATCAGTGGCATAAGATTCTTTAATATGCTCGAAACCCATGATCTTGGCCTCCATGGTCACAATGAGAGTGTGTCTCCGGGACAGTGCATCGGCCACCACATTGTCCTTGCCCTTCTTGTACTTGATCACATAGGGAAAGGTCTCCACGAACTCGAGCCATCTGGCGTGCCTCTTCTTGAGTGTGGTCTGTCCCCTCAAGTGCTTAAGTGTCTCATGATCTGTATGAATAACAAATTCCTTAGACAATAGGTAATGCTGCCAAGTTTCAAGGGACCTTACTAGAGCGTATAGCTCTTTGTCATAGGTTGGGTAGTTGAGGGCAGCTCCACTCAGTTTTTCACTAAAGAATGCCACTGGTCGCCCCCCTTGAGTGAGGACAGCTCCAATGCCTGTACCTGATGCATCACACTCAATCTCAAAAGTTTTATTAAAATCAGGGAGTGTAAGAACGGGTGCATGAGTTAAACTATATTTAAGCTTGTTGAAAGACTCCTCTTGGGCAGGGCCCCAAACAAAGGATACATTCTTCTTGATTACTGAGGTCATGGGTGCGGCAATGGTGCTGAAGTCCTTGACAAACCGCCTATAGAAGCTGGCTAGGCCATGGAAACTTCGGACTTGCCCAATAGTGGTCGGTGTGGGCCAGTCTTGGATGGCCTTGATCTTCTCCTCATCGACCTTCAAACCCTGTGAACTCACAACAAAGCCTAAAAATATTAACTGGTCAGTGCAAAATACACACTTCTTGAGATTGGCAAAGAGTCCTTCCTGCCTGAGAGCCTTCAAAACCTGTTCTACATGACTAATGTGATCGGATAAGCACTGACTATAAATCAATATGTCATCAAAATAGACAACCACAAATTTACCAATGTAAGGCCTTAGAACCTCGTTCATAAGCCTCATGAAGGTACTAGGGGCGTTGGTAAGACCAAATGGCATCACCAGCCACTCATACAAGCCTTGCTTGGTCTTGAAAGCAGTCTTCCACTCGTCTCCCTCCTTCATCCGAACTTGGTGATAGCCACTCCTAAGATCAATCTTGGAAAACACGGTGGAACCACTCAATTCATCTAACATATCATCAAGTCTAGGAATGGGGTACCGATATTTTATGGTGATGTTGTTGATGGCTCGGCAATCAACACACATACGCCACGTTCCATCCTTCTTAGGCACCAATAGGACGGGTACTGCACATGGGCTGAGACTCTCTCGAATGTATCCCTTGTCCATGAGGTCTTGGACCTGTCTCTCCAGCTCCTTAGCCTCCTCCGGATTGACTCGGTATGCGGCTCGGTTTGGAAGTGGGGCGCCTGGCACAAAGTCTATCTGATGTTCGATGCCTCGGAGGGGTGGTAAGCCGGCTGGTATCTCTTCAGGGAACACGTCCTTGTACTGGTCCATTAGTCCTTGCATCTCAGCTGGACAATCTGGTGCCTCAAAACCTGCAAAACAACCTTCCTTGAAAACCATTAGTAGCACCTGTGTGTCTTGATGCAATGATTTAATCAATTTACTAGAAGAGATGTAAAGGTTAGTTTTACTAAACAATCCAGACTGATCCATGGCCCTCTGCATCTCGTACACCTCTTGTGGACTGAGAGGAGCCAGGCTGTGCTTCTTGTTGTTGTGGGTAAAGCTGTAGATGTTAGTCCTCCCATGGTGAATAGTCTCCTTGTCAAACTGCCAAGGCCTCCCTAACAGTAGATGGCCGGCTTGCATAGGAACCACATCACACTTCACCTGGTCCTGGTACTTACCAATACAAAAGGTAACAACAACTTGCTCCGAGATTTTAAGCTCCGTCTCATCATTGAGCCACTTGAGCTTGTACGGCCTGGGGTGTGGCAACTTTGCTAGCCCTAACTTCTCAACAAGGTACCTGCTGGCCACGTTAGTGCAAGAGCCACCATCAATAATTAGACTACATACCTTGCCTTCCACGCTACATCTAGTATGGAAGATGTTTTCTCGTTGGACGGTCTCTGGATCAAAGAGAGCACTGAGAGCTCGTCTGACCACCAGTAGCTCACCAGTCTCAGCATAGTCCACTATCTCGTCTCCTGAGTCGGCCATCTCGACATCGGCCTCGTCTTGGGACTCATACTCGCCATCTGCCTTAAGGATCATGACACGCTTGTTCGGACAGTCCCTAGCGTAGTGCCCCTTCCCCTGACATTTGAAACAAGTAATATCACGAGTTCTTTGAGCTTGTGCTTGTCCCTTACCTGGTTCGGATGAACCTGATTTGGACTGGTCGGTTTGGCCCTTCTTGAACCGGTTTTCCACTTCAATGGATTTGTTCTTCTCAGACCCCTTGGATCCGGTTGAAGCCCATGGCGTCTTGTTCCTGGCACTAGAGGCGTTCTTCCGTTTAATGTGCTGCTCGGCCTGGATGGCATAGTGGAGGAGATCATTGAAGTTGACGTAGGTTTGCCTCTCCACCTTGCGAGCAATGCGGTCTTGAAGGCCTTCCAAGAACTGAGCCATCATAACCTCTTCGGTCTCGCGCGTCCTGAGCTTGTTCTTGAGAGCCTCAAACTCCTCAAAGTACTCCTCTACGGACCTAGTACCCTGAGACAACTTGCGAAAACGTTTTAGTAAGTCCCGCTGATAATATGAGGGAATATACCTTGCACGGAGCTTAGCTCGCATCTCATCCCAAGTCTCAATCCTATAGACCCTGCCAACCTCGGCTACTTCCCTGTCCCACCAGGTTAGGGCATTGTCCGTCAGTTGGGCTGCGGCTAAGGCGATCTTCTTGGCCTCGGTATAGCGGTAGTATTCAAAGATGTACTCCATGCGCCTCTCCCATTCAATATAGGCGTCCGGGTCAACCTTTCCAGCAAAGGTCGGAGGAGTAAGTTTGAGATCCTTGCCTCCTTGCCAAGCTACTTAATCGTCTCGGAATCTCCTTCGGACCGGGCTTGCATCGCCTTGGACCCGATACTCCTGTCGGTTCCCACGTCCGGCTCGTTCACGCCGCGGCTCTTCTGGTTCGGTACGGTCAGTGTCCGAGTTGTCCTCACTGGATTGGGACTGTTCTTCTGGAACGGGTTGATTTCTCCTCCTTGGCCGTGGTACATTAGCTCGATCCCTCCCAGCTATATGAGCCAGCTGCTCAGTTACAGTAGCCAGTGCGGCTTGGAGTTCAGCATGGTTAGCCATCAGTTGAGCATTGATCTCGGCTTGTGTTGGTGCTCCATTTAGATCTCCCATGTCTCCTGCGACAAAAGAGGAAGAAAGAAAAGTGATCTGCAAGGGATCAAAGAAAAAGGAGGAAGATACCTAAATAGGTATGCAATTGAATGTTAAACTTCCTTTTTTTTTTTTTTTAAGTTTTCGAAAATTAAAATATGGAAAGTATAATCTTTCTTTTTTTTTTTTTTTAAATTTGTAAAAACTTGGAGTGCAATCCAAGGAAATATTAAATGCAATTAAATGGAAATCCGAAAAAGGAAAGTAAGAAAATCGATGGATCAAGATATGCCAAAAGGAAAAAAAAAACGGTTTTGAACTCGCCAAGAACAGCAAGAACACAATGCAATTTTTTTTTGAAGTTCAAAGGAATGAAACAAGCAATTAACAAAAAGCCAAAAGGATAGAATACAACCGAAGGTGTAGGAGCTTTGAGCTCTGATACCAAAATGATACAGGCCGGTAAGCAGACTGCACGGACGGACGGTCTGAGGCTCGAGGGCTCGGACTGGACAGGACGGACGGACGGTCTGAGGTTCGAGGACTCGGACTGGACGGGACGGACGGCCGGTTATGGGACGGCTAGACGGTCGCGATGGGTTGGGAGTTGGCCGGTCTGGTTCCTGAAACAAAAGAATGCTATTTTTATGAGTTTTTATGAATCAAAATATTGAACAGAAAGTAAACAGTATGGTTAATGAAGAACAGAAGCAAATATGACTTTTTATGGATTTTTATATAGAATGGAAAAATCTAGAACTATATGATGCAAGATAACAAAATAAAAGAAGGATAGAAGTATGGGGGATGGATCCTTGTTGCTGGATGTGTATCTCTCTCAACAAGAACAGTGGATGGAGGTGGATAGCTATGGGATTTGGCTTGCTGGATGTGTATCACTCTCAAGGCAAATCGATGGATGGAATGGAGGTGAAGAATCGCCACAAACTTGGTGGTTTGAAGCTTGATAAGATTCGGCTGCTCTCTCTTGTTTCTCACAGAAAAAGACTTAGGGTTTTAGGTTTGCAAAGGCAAAATTATTTCATAAAAGACTTAGGCAAAAATCGCCAACTTGAAAGAGTTATATAGGGTTTATCCCTTAAGAGACTCAAAAGTAAAAGGCCTTAAACAAGCTGGCCGAAAATGAGGCTGAAACATTAGCCCAAAGTCTTAACCAAATAAATTAAAATAAACCAGACATCTGGTGGTCGGTTTGAGAAGGCTTAGACCAAGGCTAATAGCATGCTTGCATGTTGCCTCATTAAAACCTTACCAAGAAAACCCAATGGGACAAAACCTGGTGAGGAAAAAGAGTACAACACATGCTACTCCCCTTGGTGGTCGGCTAGATCTCAGAACCGGAAAGAGTTGGAGTGGATGAAATAGAAACTGAGTCTGGACCAAGCTCGGATGTGGAAATGAGAAGTCCGGCTTGGTTGAGTCTGAACTGGATCGGGTCGGCCACGTCCTGAACCTCCTTTGGGCCGGCTTGATCTTGAATCTTCAACTGGACCATCTTCCCAATTAGCAGCTGGTCCTGGTCAATCTGTCCATCTTGATCAAGGATATGCTGGACAGCTTTGGTGAAACCTTCTCGCAAGGCCCTGGTTCCACTCCGGGTAGTCGGACCGTGCCTAACTATGGGAACCTCTACTTGGATGGCCTCATCAAGTCCGAGGACCAACGTGCTGATATGTGTACTGATGGACAGCCACGGACGTCATGTGTGTGATGACGGCCACAGACGGACACACACGGACACAATGGACAGCCACAGATATCCTGTGTGTACTGGTGGACACCCACGGACGTCCTGTGTGTACTGACCAGACAGCCCACGGGGGCCAAAATCACCCGAACATTCCACGGGAAGGGTCAGCGTGCTGAGTCCAAGGACCAACGTGCTGATATGTGTATTGATGGACAGCCATGGACGTCCGGTGTGTGCTGATGGACACACACGAACAGCCCGGGACATCTTGTGTGCTGACGGACACACACGGACGTCCTATATGTGCTGACGGACACCGACGGACGTCCTGTGTGTACTGACCAGACAGCCCACGTGGGCCAAAATCACCCGAACAGTCCACGGGATAGGGTCAGCGTGCTGAGTCCAAGGACTAATGTGCTGATATGTGTACTGAGGGACAGCCACAGATGTCCTGTGTGTGCTGACGGACACAGACGGACACACACGAACACACGGACAGCCACAGACGTCCTGTGTGTGCTGACGGACACAGACGAACACACACGAACACACGGACAGCCACTGACGTCCTGTGTGTGCTGGTGGACACCCATGGACGTCCTGTGTGTACTGAACAGACAGCCCACTTGGGACAAAATCACCCAAACAGTCCACGGGAAGGGCCAGCTAGCAGAGTCCAACGACCAACGTGCTGATATGTGTACTGAAGGACAGCCACGAACGTCCTGTGTGTGCTGACGGACACAGACGGACACAGACAGACACACAAGGAAAGCCACGGACGTCCTGTGTGTGCTGGCGGACACCCACAGACGTCCTGTGTGTACTGAACAGACAGCCCACGAGGGCCAAAATCACCCAAACAGTCCACAAGAAGGGTCAGCGTGCGGAGTCCAAGGACCAACGTGGTGACATGTGTACTGATGGACAGCCACGGATGTCATGTGTGTGCTGACGGACACACTCGGACACACACGGACATACACGTACAGCCACGAACGTCCTATGTGTGCTGACGGACACACACGGATAGCCACGGACGTCCTGTGTGTGCTGACGAACACCCACAGACGTCCTGTGTGTACTGAACAGACAGCCCAAGTGGGCCAAAATCAACCAAACAGTCCACAGGAAGGGCCAGCGTGCTGAGTCCAAGGACCAGCGTGCTGATATGTGTACTGATGGATAGCCACGGACTTCCAATGTGTGCTGACGGACACACACGGATAGCCACGGACGTCCTGTGTGTGCTGACGAACACCCACAGACGTCCTGTGTGTACTGAACACACAGCCCAAGTGGGCCAAAATCAACCAAACAGTCCACAGGAAGGGCCAGCGTGCTGAGTCCAAGGACCAGCGTGCTGGTATGTGTACTGATGGATAGCCACGGACTTCTTGTGTGTGCTGACGGACACACACGGACGTCCTGTGTGTGCTGACAGACACACACAGACGTCATGTGTGTGCTGACGGAGACACACGGACATCCTTTGTGTGCTGACGGACAGCCACGGACAGCCACGAACGTCCTGTGTGTGCTGGCGGACACCCACAGACACACACGGACAGCCACATACATCATGTGTGTGCTAACGGACAGCCATGGACAGCCATGGACGTCCTGTTTGTGCTAGCGGACACCCACAGACGTCCTGTGTGTACTGAAAAGACAGCCCACGTGGGCCAAAATCACCCAAACAGTCCACGGGAAGGGCCAGCGTGCTGAGTCCGAGGACCAACGTACTGATATGTGTACTGATGGACAGCCACAGACGTCATGTGTGTGCTGACGGCCACAGACGGACACACACGGACACAACAGACAGCCACAGATGTCCTGTGTGTACTGGTGGACACCCACGGACGTCCTGTGTGTACTGACCAGACAGCCGACGGGGGCCAAAATCACCCGAACATTCCACGGGAAGGGTCAGCGTGCTGAGTCCATGGACCAACGTGCTGATATGTGTATTGATGGACAGCCACGGACGTCCGGTGTATGCTGATGAACACACACGAACAGCCCGGGACATCTTGTGTGCTGACGGACACACACGGACGTCCTATGTGTGCCGACGGACGTCCTGTGTGTACTGACCAGACAGCCCACGTGGGCCAAAATCACCCGAACAGTCCACGGGATAGGGTCAGCGTGCTGAGTCCAAGGACCAATGTGCTGATATGTGTACTGAGGGACAGCCACGGATGTCCTGTGTGTGCTGACGGACACAGACGGACACACACGAACACACGGACAGCCACAGACGTCCTGTGTGTGCTGACAGACACAGACGAACACACACGAACACACGGATAGCCACTGACGTCCTGTGTGTGCTGGTGGACACCCATGGACGTCCTGTGTGTACTGAACAGACAGCCCACTTGAGACAAAATCACCCAAACAGTCCACGGGAAGGGCCAGCTAGCAGAGTCCAACGACCAACGTGCTGATATGTGTACTGAAGGACAGCCACGGACGTCCTGTGTGTGCTGACGGACACAGACGGACACACACGGAAAGCCACAGACATCCTGTGTGTGCTGGCGGACACCCACAGACGTCCTGTGTGTACTGAACAGACAGCCCACGAGGGCCAAAATCACCCAAACAGCCCACAAGAAGGGTCAGCGTGCGGAGTCCAAGGACCAACGTGGTGATATGTGTACTGATGGACAGCCACGGATGTCATGTGTGTGCTGACGGACACACACGGACACACACGGACATGCACGTACAGCCACGAACGTCCTATGTGTGCTGACGGACACACACGGATAGCCACGGACGTCCTGTGTGTGCTGACGAACACCCACAGACGTCCTGTGTGTACTGAACAGACAGCCCAAGTGGGCCAAAATCAACCAAACAGTCCACAGGAAGGGCCAGCGTGCTGAGTCCAAGGACCAGCGTGCTGATATGTGTACTGATGGATAGCCACGGACTTCCTGTGTGTGCTGACGGACATACACGGACGTCCTGTGTGTGTTGACAAAGACACACAGACGTCATGTGTGTGCTGACGGAGACACACGGACGTCCTGTGTGTGCTGACGGACAGCCACGAACGTCTTGTGTGTGCTGGCGGACACCCACAGATACACGCGGACACACACGGACAGCCACATACATCATGTGTGTGCTAACGGACAGCCACGGACAGCCACAGGCGTCCTGTTTGTGCTAGCGGACACCCACAGACGTCCTGTGTGTACTGAAAAGACAGCCCTCGTGGGCCAAAATCACCCAAACAGTCCACGAGAAGGGCCAGTGTGCTGAGTCCGAGGACCAACGTGCTGATATGTGTACTGATGGACAGCCACAGACGTCATGTGTGTGCTGACGGCCACAGACGGACACACACGGACACACACAGACAGCCACAGATGTCCTGTGTGTGCTGGTGGACACCCACGGACGTCCTGTGTGTACTGACCAGACAGCCCACGGGGGCCAAAATCACCCGAACAGTCCACGGGAAGGGTCAGCGTGCTGAGTCCAAGGACCAACGTGCTGATATGTGTATTGATGGACAGCCACGGACGTCCGGTGTGTGCTGATGGACACACACGAACAGCCCAGGACATCTTGTGTGCTGACGGACACAGACGGACGTCCTATGTGTGCTGACGGACACCCACTGACGTCCTGTGTGTACTGACCAGACAGCCCACGTGGGCCAAAATCACCCGAACAGTCCACAGGATAGGGTCAGCGTGCTGAGTCCAAGGACCAATGTGCTGATATGTGTACTGAGGGACAGCCACGGATGTCCTGTGTGTGCTGACGGACACAGACGGACACACACGAACACACGGACAGCCACGGACGTCCTGTGTGTGCTGACAGACACAGACGAACACACACGAACACACGGACAGCCAGTGACGTCCTGAGTGTGCTGGTGGACACCCACGGACGTCCTGTGTGTACTGAACAGACAGCCCACGAGGGCCAAAAGCACCCGAACAGACCACGGGAAGGGTCAGCATGCTGAGTCCAAGGGCCATGGACGTCATGTCTGTGCTGACAGACACACACGCACAGCCACGAACGTCCTGTGTGTGTCCTGACGGACACACACAGACGTCCTGTGTGTGCTGACGGACACCCACAGACGTCCTGTGTGTACTGAACAGACAGCCCACGTGGGCCAAAATCACCCAAACAGTCCACGGGAAGGGCTAGGGTGTTGAGTCCAAGGACCAGCGTGCTGATATGTGTACTGATGGACAGCCACGGACGTCCTGTGTGTGTTGACGGACACACACAGACACACACGGACGTCCTGTGTGTGCTGACGGACACACACGGACGTCCTGTGTGTGCTGACGGACACACACGGACGTCC
Organism: Brassica napus; assembly: GCF_020379485.1. Classification (NCBI taxonomy): domain Eukaryota; kingdom Viridiplantae; phylum Streptophyta; class Magnoliopsida; order Brassicales; family Brassicaceae; genus Brassica; species Brassica napus. The sequence goes on from NW_026014845.1 coordinate 43,760, forward strand.
TGTGTGTGCTGACAGACACACACGAACGTCCTGTGTGTGCTGACAGACACACACGGACGTCCTGTGTGTGCTAACGGACAGCCACAGACAGGTACAGATGTCATGTGTGTGCTGACGGACACCCCCGGATGTCCTGTGTGTACTGAACAGACAGCCGACGTGGGCCAAAATCACCCAAACAGTCCACGGGAAGGGCCAGCTAGCTGAGTCCACGACCAGGGTGCTGATATGTGTACTGATCAACAGCCACAGACGTCCTGTGTGTGCTAACGGACACACACGGACAGCCACAGACAGCCACGGACGTCCTGTGCGTGCTGACAGACAGCCACGGACGTCCAGTGTGTGCTGCGGACACCCACGAACTTCCTGTGTGTACTGAACAGACAGCCCACGTGGGCCAAAATCACCCAAACAGTCCACAGGGAGGGTCATCGTGCTGAGTCCAAGGACCAACGTGCTGATATGTGTACTGGTGGACAGCCACGAATTTCCTGTGTGGGCTGACGGACAGCCACAGACGTCCTCTTTGTGCTGATGGACACACACAGACGTTCTGTGTGTGCTGACGGACCCACACGGACACACACGGACACACACGGACACACACGGACATACACGGACATCCATGGACGTCCTGTGTGTGCTGACGGACAGCCATGGACAGCCACGGACGTCCTGTGTGTGCTGGCGGACACCCACAGACGTCCTGTGAGTACTGAACAGACAGCCCCTGTGGACCAAAATCACCCAAACAATCCACATGAAGGGCCAGCATGCTGAGTCCAAGGACCAACATGCTGATATGTGTACTGATGGACAGCCACGGACATCCTGTGTGTGCTGACGGACACAGACGGACATACACGGACAGCCACACACGTCCTGTGTGTGCTGAAGGACACACACGGACGTCCTGTGTGTGCTGAAGGACACCCACTGACGTCTTGTGTGTCCTGATGAACACACACAGACACACACGGGGACACACAGACAGCCACGGACGTCCTGTGTGTGCTGACGGACAGCCACAGACGTCATGTGTGTGCTGGCGGACACCCACGGACATCATGTGTGTACTAAACAGACTGCTTACGTGGGCCAAAATCACCCAAACAGTCCACGGGAAGGGCCAGCGTGCTGAGTCCAAGGACCAACGTGCTGATATGTGTACTGATGGAGAGCCACGAACGTCCTGTGTGTGCTGACGGACACAGATGGACAAGCACAGACACACACGGACAGCCTCATACATCATGTGTGTGCTGGCGGACACCCACAGACGTCCTATGTGTACTAAACAGACAGCCCACGTGGCCAATATCACCCAAACAATCCACGGGAAGGGTCAGCATGCTGAGTCCAAGTACCATCGTGCTGATATGTGTACTGATGGACAGCCACGGACGTCCTGTGTGTGCTGACGGAAACACACGGACACACACAGACAGCCATAGACGTCCTGTGTGTTCTGACGGACACACACGGACGTCCTGTGTGTACTGAATAGACAGCCCACGTTGGCCAAAATCACCCGAACATTCCACGGGAAGGGCCAGCGTGCTGAGTCCAAGGACCAGCGTGCTGATATGTGTACTGATGGACAGCCACGGACGTCATGTGTGTGCTGACGGACACACACGGACAGCCACAGATGTCTTGTGTGTGCTGACGGACAGCCACGGAAAGCCACAGACGTCCTCTGTGTTATGGCGGACACCCACAGACAGCCCACGTGGGCCAAAATCACCCAAACAGTCCACAGGATGGGCTAGCGTGCTGAGTCCAAGGACCAGCATGCTGATATGTGTACTGAAGGACAGCCATGGACGTCCTGTGTAGGCTGACAGACACACACAGACATACACGATCACACACGGACGTTCTGTGTGTGCTGACGGACACAACCGGATGTCCTGTGTGTGCTGACGAACAGCCAGTGACGGCCACGACTGTAAGACCTGAACCCTGGCCTCTCGACCTGATGGAGTCCGCAGGCTTACTTATTTATTTCTTTGCTTGTTTGATCCATTTTAAGTCTTTTAGTTACTAAGTCATATTTGAATATGAGGTTCATAAACAAAGGAACAGATTGCACAGCGGAATAACAATGTATAAACTTTGTATTACTTGGAAACATGAGATTCAATACACAACTTCTTAACAGTCTCATAGACAATCACTAGTTCATCCCTAGCATCATCTAACCACACGTTACACAGTCTCTCACTGACCGAGCCTTCACGGCTCCTTGGCTTGACCAGAACCATCCTTAGTTCCTGAAACCACAACCAGATAAGCATTAATCATAACCGAAAATAGAACGGATTGGTTCTACAATGCTTGGCTTGGTTCCTAGAACTTAGATAAACCTCAGTCAACATAATCATAAAACGTATGAACCTACCTATCGTATCCTAAGTCATTCAACCAACCACCCCATGTCTTAGAATCAGATAGATAGTCCAGAATAGATAAATAGAACACACGAACAGATCCGGATTGTCCCCAAAGACCAATCCGTCTAACCGGATAGAATCTAGGTGCGACCGGCCAATGAAGTCCAGCTCAATGGCCCAACAGACTCCCTTACCTGATCCGGCCTTAGGCCTGGATCCAATCGGCCGAGTAAGCCTCAAGCCTAATCCGGAAGGCTTAGCAACCGGTCAGACCTTGCGACTCTACCTTGGCTTAGACAAACCGTGACCTTGTCCTAACTAGACAAGCCTTAGGCTGATCCATTAGGATTGGTCCTAACCTGTCCCGAAAGACACCGTTTGGAACATGCACCCTTTGGCCAATCATGCCTCTTGGTCCTCGTACCTTTTAATGTTCGTAACCTTTGGTATCTCGTACCTTTTGGTCACTGACACCCTTTGGCAACTCACAACCTTTGGACACTCATGACTCTTGACAACTCGTGCCCTTTCTGATTGGGTTTGGGGTCGGTCATAAGCCCAACCCACGCCCCAAGCCTCCTGTACTTAGCCCACGGCCTTGTCCAAAGACCCAACAGCCCAAGACCTCACAGCCCGCCACTGACCCGGACCCGGACCATCGGCCTAAAACCCGAACAGTCCGTCTAGCTGAGGTGAGCTGACTCTCAGCTGCCTCAGCTGAGTGAGCTTGTAGTCCAGCTAGTGGAGATGACTTAGTAGGGACTGAGCTGGAGTGAACTAAACCTAGCTTCATTGAGCTGGTCGAGCTACTCGTCTACTTCGTCCAGTTACCGTCTTACTTGTCCTAGCTGTCTCTTAGCTTATATAAGGTTAAGTCTAAGTTTCCTTATGTTCTTAACCTTTTTTCTCGACCATGGAATGCTTGCCTTGATGTCCTAAGACTGGCTGGTACGTTTCCTCGAACCATGGCCGTCCTGACAATCCTTTCCAGGATTGGGGGCGTGACAAGTCTCCCCCACTTGTAATGGATTCGTGAACGAATCCGGTGATGATTATACCTTGTCCCAAGACAAAATATTCCAACCGAACATATTCTAGTGTTGATCAGAGAATAGAACAAGCTTGATTCAGAACCACCAAATGACCACTTCGATGATCAAATTCCTTTGACCATCGTTGTTCAAGTCTCTCCCACTTGATAAGGATTTAACCACAAAAATCCTTTCAAGGGGACTTTTCTGGTTTCGCTTATGGCACCCTTACTTGTCTACTTCGACCATGGTCGAGGGCCCATCAAGCATCCATTCAAGTGATACTTGTAATTCCATCCAACGACATTCCTTGTGTCACTGGCCGAACTCTCCAGGTTGCGGTCCTAGTAACCAACAAGTCTTTGTCTTTCCTTTCAATAGCATCTTCTTCAGATTTTATTCTTTCTCTGATCATAGTCCAAGACTAGATCGTAATCATTCCCTAGGAACATGCTGCATACTCGAGCCTTAGTAGATTTGGCCAATCCCCACACCACTCGATGTACCAGTCAAGTCCTCACGAACTTGTTCCAATCTTTAGGCTGCTCTTCCTACAACGATTCCTAACAGATTGTTATGGTTCTTTGTCCTTCACGGACAATAAGGTTCGTGACCTCAGCCACAACGTACTGGATCATCCCCTTAACCGGCCACAACCTTTTCAGGCTTGGCCACATTGCGATCTTAGTCCCTCCAGACTAAAAGCACCTCAGACTTGACTTCTATCCTTCACTGGACTTTGTCATAATTCGATCCTGGTCCTTCCTTGGACTCGATCGTACTCTGGTCCTGGTCCACACAGGGACTCGACCGTTTCACCCCTACCATAGGTCCATCTCCGAATAGGTTGTGGCCTGATCCTCGTCCATTACTGGACTTGATCATTCTCAACCGTAGGTCAAACTCCGACTTGGTTGTACTGCGACCATGGTCCTCTCTCGGACATGGTCAATTTCGGCCCTGCCATCTCGGCCGGAGCCGACAGAAACGGATTCTAGGACAGCGGAGCTGTCCCTGGTTCCAGTTCAATCATAAATGGATCCGACCTATCAGGGGGGACACCCTGTAGCGAACATAACACACTTGGGAACTCAGACACCAACGAATCCTCAGAAAGGTCTTTCAGACAGACATAACTGTCAGGCTCTGTAGTTGTAATTGTAGCCAAAAAGGACTGACAACCCTGTTCCAGCATCCGAAATCGCTCGAACTGCTGAAACCACTACTTTCTCTTGAGCCAGACATAGACATTGGTACTGGATCGGATGAAGCCGAGTCTCCAATTGCACACAACCTTTATGGCAATCGAGAGTGGCTCGATACATTCCCAACCAGTCCATACCTAGGATCATCTCGTGATTCTTTAGGTGGACACAGACCTGATTCACAGGGAAGACCTTTCCCTGGATCTGCACTGGGATATTCGACATGAGATCTAGTGAGTTCCTGGCTTGCCCACCGACTGCCCTCACTATCCCAAAATTATCACCAGCGTACAGACAGAACAGATCCTTTCCGACCAGTCCCGGACTCACAAAACCTATGCGTAGCCCCTGCGTCGGAAAGTACGTGGGTTTTTACACCACCAATCATGAGGGTTCCTATCAGAGACCCCCATCAGAATCCCCTAGACCACATTCTAGGTTCCAGACCAAGCATTACTACTTGAATGTAAAAAGATAAATTTAGAGATTGCCAGAGATCGAATCAAAAGATCCGGAAGCTCCGTCGTCTCGTGACAGTTTATACACCCTCGGTGTTGTGGTTGGTTTGCCTTGGGACGCCTTGCCTGTGTCTCCACGGCCCTTCCCCTGACTTCCTTGCAGCTTGGGACACTCCGATTGGGAATGTCCTTGCTGGCCACAATGGAAACAAGTCATCTGGCCGCTTCTACCAGATGGGTTCGGTCGAGGACAGTTCTGAACCCCATGGTCCATGCTGCCACAATGAACACAAGCCCCCTTGGCCTTCCAGCACTCACCAGGATGGTTCCGTCCACATTTGGAACACGCAGGTCGGCCACCAGAGGTCTTGCCTCCGTCCACCCGGTCCCATTTTCTCTTTTTATCATTAGTCTTGCCCGATGGGCCTGACTGTGGCTTAGCCTTAAGCTTTGCTTCTTCAGCCAAGTTAGACTCACAAATCCACCCGTTCCACTTCCAGTGGGTACCTAGATGAGTAGGATTTCGGTTTGATCACACATTTGGAAAACGTCCCATACCATTCTCCTAAGCGTCTTACTATTGCAAATGCTCACACCATTCACAATAGCAATTATAATATACCTCAATCCCCAGCATACTAAGATACTTAACATCATGTTCTTCCAATGATTGGAACGAACACCCTGAGTTTCCTCATTCTTTCTTTGGACGGATTCAGATTGGAATTGATTCATTCCATCCAACTAGATCTAAGGAAACCTACCTTAACTTATACCGAGTCCTAGCTGATCCATCTGATCACAAGTCCACTCGTGTACTGGTCATGTAGTGTCTCCTTTGAGTAAGATATAACATTGCATATGCTTTACTTATTATGAACGGCCATCAAGGGATAACACTTAACTTCAGTAGAATGCTGCACGTTTATTTCAACCTAAGCCACTCTCTGGTCCATGTTACTTCCCTTGTTCAGGTCATTCATAAACAAGTCTTGCATTGCGTCCATCCCTTCCAACCCGTCTATTACTCCTAAATACTAGATCGACCAACCTTTCTGTTTTAGGTTCTTGCCCTTGGAAAATGTATCTTGGCTAAGCCGGTTCACCTTAGAACTCCCACAGTCACAAGCATGATACCTATCTTACCTCAACTCTTTCTTGGCTCACCCCAACTAAGGTTTCATAGTCATCATAGTTTTGGAATAACTTCGGTATGAAACTCATAATCTTTGAGCGTTGTCCTAAACAGGATCAAGCATGCTCTGATACCAACTTGTAAGACCCGAACCCTGGCCTCTCGACCTGATGGAGTCCGCAGGCTTACTTATTAATTTCTTTGCTTGTTTGATCCATTTTAAGTCTCTTAGTTACTAAGTCATATTCGAATATGAGGTTCATAAACAAAGGAACAGATTGCACAGCGGAATTACAATGTATAAACTTTGTATTACATGGAAACATGAGATTCAATACACAACTTCTTAACAGTCTCATACACAATCACTAGTTCATCCCTAGTATCATCTAACCACACGTTACACAGCCTCTCACTGACCGAGCCTTCACGGCTCCTTGGCTTGACCAGAACCATCCTTAGTTCCTGAAACCACAACCAGATAAGCATTAATCATAACCGAGAATAGAACGGATTGATTCTACAATGCTTGGCTTGGTTCATAGAACTTAGATAAACCTCAGTCAACATAATCATAAAACGTATGAACCTACCTACTGTATCCTATGTCATTCAACCAACCACCCCTTGACTTAGAATCAGATAGATAGTCCAGAATAGATAAACAGAACACACGAACAGATCTGGATCGTCCCCACAGAAGTCCGGATAAAATCTAGGTGCGACCGGCCAATGAAGTCCGGCTCAATTGCCAAACGGACTCCCTTACCTGATCCGGCCTTAGGCCTGGATCCAATCGGCCGAGTAAGCCTCAAGCCTAATCCGGAAGGCTTAGCAACCGGTCAGACCTTGCGACTCTACCTTGGCTTAGACAAACCGTGACCTTGTCCTAACTAGACAAGCCATAGGCTGATCCATAAGGATCGGTCCAAACCTGTCCCGAAAGACACCGTTTGGAACATGCACCCTTTGGCCAATCATGCCTCTTGGTCCTCGTACCTTTTGATGTTCGTAACCTTTGGTATCTCGTATCTTTTGGTCACTGACACCCTTTGGCAACTCACAACCTTTGGACACTCATGACTCTTGACAACTCGTGCTTTTTGTGTCATTCCCAACCATTCGTCCTAACCGCCCAGTCTTGGTGCGATCGGATCATCCGACTAACCGACCCGTGTCTAGGCTAGCGATTTGATTATGTTCGGCCAAAACCTAGGGACATGTCCCTTGGACTCAACCAACACAACCTTTCGTGTTTAACCAGAGAGAAGAGAAGAGACACGAATTGAAACAGATAAGGAGAGCCGGATGGGACTTAGGAACCGAGCAGAGCCGCGGTGCGGTCGCATGGACCGTCCGTTCGGTCTGATGGAGCCACGGCCCATCACATACCTTGTGAACCACGTCTGGGTTCTACATGCTCTTCTCCTTGTCTTGATCTCCCATTCTTGACCGAGGTTAGTTCTCAAACGATCAGAGTCGCCGGTACACAACACCACCACAATCGGCCTTTCTCTTGGCCGGAACTCTCTCTTTCTCTCTTTCTTTCTCTCTACGTTTTTCTCTGAGTATTTTACTCTGGAATTGGATAATTAAATAACCAGGAGAGGCCCCATATTTATAGAAAACGAGGGGGTAAGTCTTGCCCCACGAACATGCACGACTTGCTAGCGAACGGACACCATCGGCCAAGGGTTGTGCCCTCTCGGCCAGTTGCATCCCATCGCCCTTTCTGATTGGGTTTGGGGTCAATCATAAGCCCAACCCACGCCCCAAGCCTCCTGGAATTAGCCCACGGCCTTGTCCAAAGACCCAACAGCCCAAGGCCTCATGGCCGGACCTCACAGCCCGCCATGGCAGGACGACCTGAATGTCCCAAGTGTGGTAAGAACCATCCAGGTGAATGCTGGAAAGCCATGGGAGCTTGTGTGAGATGTGGCAGCTTGGATCATTCCATCCGAGATTGCACTCGACCAAGCCGGACTCAGGGCCAATCCAGTGGCAGCGGCTCTCGGACTTGTTTCCATTGCGGCCAAAGCGGACACTTCCAAAGTGAATGTCTTAAGCGGCAAGGAGGACAAGGGAAGGGTCGTGGAGACACGGGAAAGTCAACCCAGAGCAGGCTAACCACAACACCAAGGGTGTATGAGCTGTCCCGTGACGACGGCGCTTCTGGATCGTTTGATTCGATCTCTGGTAATTCCTGAATTTATCTGTTTACATTCAATAGAATGCTTGGTCTGGAACCTAGAGTGGCTAGGGGATTCTGATGTGGGTCTCTTATAGGGACCCTCATGATTGGTGGTGTTGAAACCCACGTGCTTCTCGACACAGGGGCTACACATAGTTTTGTGAGTCCGGAACTGGTCGGAAAGGGTCTGTTCTGCCTCTGTTCTGGGGATAATTCGAGACTAGTGAGGGCGGCCGGTGGGCAAATCATGCACTCATTAGGGCTCATGACTAATATCCAGGTAATGATCCAGGAGAAAAATCTGCCTGTAGATCTGATTGTGTTGCACCTACAGAATCACGATGTGATCCTAGGCATGGATTGGTTGGGAAAATATCGGGCCACGCTCGACTGCCACAGAGGATGTGTACGGTTGGAGACTGGACTTCACCCGATCCAGTACCAAAGTCTGAATATGAGTCCGGCTCTGGATAGAGTAGTGGTGTCAGCAATCCGAGCAGAACGGATGCTTAGACGGGGTTGTGAAGCATATTTGACCACAATTACCACTATGGAGCACGGCAGGTCTGATGATCAGAAAGATCTAACTGAGGACCCGTTGGTGTCTGAGTTCCCAGATGTGTTCCGTTCACTACAGGGTGTCCCCCCTGATAGGTCGGATCCATTTACGATTGAACTAGAACCAGGGACAGCTCCGCTGTCCAAGAGTCCGTACCGAATGGCTCCGGCCCAGATGGCCGAGCTAAAGAAGCAATTAGAAGAATAGCTGGACAAGGGGTTCATACGTCCAAGTAGCTCTCCTTGGGGTGCACCAGTCCTCTTTGTGAAAAAGAAGGATGGTAGCATGCGTCTGTGTATTTACTATCGAGGGTTGAACAGGGTTACTGTGAAGAACAAGTACCCGTTGCCCAGAATAGATGAGTTGTTGGATCAACTCAAAGGAGCCAAGTGGTTTTCTAAGATTGATTTGGCCTCAGGGTATCATCAGATCCCTATAGAGCCAAATGATATTAGAAAGACAGCATTCCGGACCAAGTACGGCCACTACGAGTTTGTGGTTATGCCATTCGGTCTGACTAATGCGCCTTCTGCATTCATGAAAATGATGAACAGCGTGTTCCAAGATTTCCTGGACGAATCAGTGATCATCTTCATTGATGATATCCTGATTTACTCCAAGGATGAGGAATCTCATCGGAAACACCTGAGAGCCGTGCTGGAACGATTACGGGAACACAAGCTCTATGCAAAACTCAGTAAATGCAGTTTTTGGCAGAAGAGCATTGGGTTTCTCGGCCACATTGTGTCCGGTGAGGGCGTCTTGGTGGATCTAGAGAAGATCAGGGCAATCAAGGATTGGCCTCGACCACGCAGTGCCACGGAAGTCAGAAGCTTCCTAGGGCTGGCAGGTTATTATAGAAAGTTTGTGAAAGGATTCGCAAGCTTGGCTCAGCCTATGACACGGTTGACCGGGAAGGACGTTAAGTTCACATGGTCTGAGGAGTGTGGGAAATTTTTTTCCGCGCTTAAGGACATGCTGACTAGCGCACCCATTCTGGTTCTTCCAGAGGCCGACCAACCCTATGTGGTTTATACGGACGCGTCCATAACAGGACTAGGTTGCGTATTAACCCAGCATGGGAAGGTCATCGCCTATGCGTCAAGGCAGGTGAGAAAACATGAGGGAAACTACCCCACCCATGACCTTGAAATGGCTGCGGTTGTGTTCGCCTTAAAGATTTGGCGATCATACTTGTATGGTGCCAAGGTTCAGATACTTACGGACCATAAGAGTCTTAAGTATATATTCACCCAGCCTGAGTTAAACTTAAGGCAGAGAAGGTGGATGGAGTTTGTAGCTGATTACGATCTGGATATCACCTATCATCCGGGAAAGGCTAATCTGGTCGCAGATGCCTTGAGCCGGAGAAGGGCCGACGTATCAGCCGAACGAGAAGCGGACGACCTGGACGGTACGGTTTGTGCCCTACGGTTGAACGCATCGACCAAAGAGTCTGAACCACTCGGATTAGAGGTGGTCAATCAGGCCGACCTGCTTACCCGCATTCGGTTGGCTCAAGGTCAGGACGAGAACCTAAACAAGGTTGCTCAGAATGATAGGACGGAGTACCAAACTGCAAAGGATGGTACCATCCTAGTAAACAGTCGGATCAGTGTTCCTAATGATAGGAGTCTAAAGGAAGAGATTATGAGGGAGGCTCATAAATCTAGATTCCCGGTTCATCCTGGTGCGACCAAGATGTATCAGAACCTTAAGAAGTTCTATCATTGGATCCGTATGAAGGCCGATGTCGCGGAATGGGTGGCCAAGTGTTCCACTTGCCAACTCATCAAAGCAGAACATCACGTGCCTAGTGGGTTATTACAAAGCTTGCCTATTCCAGAATGGAAATGGGATCACATCACAATGGACTTTCTGACTGGGTTCCCTACCACGAGGAATAAGAAAGATGCGGTTTGGGTTGTGGTTGATCGCCTAACCAAATCAGCACACTTCCTGGCTATTAAAAAGTCGGATGGGGTAGATCAGATTGTACGTAAGTACATTGATGAGATCGTCCGACTACATGGTGTGCCGGCAAGCATAGTATCAGATAGGGATTCAAGGTTCACATCTTACTTCTGGAAGGCTTTCCAAAAAGCTTTAGGAACAAGAGTGAACATGAGTACAGCCTATCACCCACAGACGGATGGACAGTCTGAACGTACGATCCAGACATTGGAAGATATGTTGCGAGCATGTGTTCTAGACTGGGGTGATTCCTGGGAGAAACATCTACCTCTGGTAGAATTTGCTTACAACAATAGCTTCCATAGTAGTATTGGCATGTCGCCATACGAAGCTCTGTATGGGCGTCCATGCAGGACACCCTTATGCTGGACCCAAGTTGGGGAACGCAGCATGATTGGTCCGGAGATTGTCGAAGAGACAACCGAAAAGATCAAGTTCTTGAGGGACAAGATGAGACAGGCACAAGACCGCCAAAAGAACTATGCAGATCGAAGAAGGAAAGATCTCGAGTTCCAAGTAGGTGACTTGGTGTATCTCAAAATGATTACCTACAAAGGACGAGTCCGGATCTCCAGAAGACGGAAGTTAGATCCAAGATACTTGGGGCCGTTCAAGGTCATTGAAAGAGTTGGGATGGTGGCCTATAAGTTGGACTTGCCGGCCAAGATGGACGCATTCCATAATGTGTTCCACGTCTCCCAACTTCGGAAATGTTTGACGGACCAAGACATCGCTCTTCCTGCCATTCCAGACGATCTTGGTAAGAACCTAAGCTTGGAAACAAGACCAGTTCGAATCATAGATAGGATGGAAAAAGCAACAAGGAAGAAGACGGTCCAGATGGTCAAGGTCGTCTGGGACTGTAATGGTCAAGATATAATAACTTGGGAAACCGAAGCTATAATGAAAGCAGAGTACCCAGAGTGGTTGGATCAGTTTGTTTCCGAGGAAGCATTCGATTCGGATTCGAGGACGAATCCATCCCAAGGGGGGGAGACTTGTCACGCCCCCAATCCTGAGTAGGATTGTTGGGACGGCCATGGTTCGAGGAAACGTGCAAGCCAGTCCTAGGACATCAAGGCAAGCATTCCATGGTCGAGAAAGAAGGTTAAGGACATAAGGAAACTTAGACTTAACCTTATACAAGCTAAGAGACAGCTAGGACGAGTAAGACGGTAGCTGGACGAAGTGGACGAGTAGCTCGGCCAGCTCAATAAGCTAGGTTCAGTTCACTCCAGCTCAGTCCCTACTAAGTCAGCTCCACTAGCTGGACTACTAGCTCACTCAGCTGAGGCAGCTGAGAGTCAGCTCATCTCAGCTAGACGGACTGTCCGGTCTTTAGGCCGATGGTCCGGGTCCGGGTCAGTGGCGGGCTGTGAGGTCCGGCCATGAGGCCATGGGCTGTTGGGTCTTAGGACAAGGCCATGGGCTAAGTCCAGGAGGCTTGGGGCGTGGGTTGGGCTTGTGGCCGACCCCAAACCCAATCAGAAAGGGCGAAGGGATGCAAGTGGCCGAAAGGGGACAACCCTTGGCCGATGGTGCCCATTCGCTAGCAAGTCATGCCTGTTCGTGGGGCAAGACTTACCCCCTCGTTTTCTATAAATATGGGGGCTCTCTGGTCGATTTCATTATCCAATTCCAGAGTAAAATACTCAGAGAAACCGTAGAGAGAAAGAGAAAGTTCCGGCCAAGAGAAAGGCCGATTGTGGTGGTGTTGTGTTCCGGCGACTCTGATCGTTTGAGAACTAACTCCGGTCAAGAATGGGAGATCAAGACAAGGAGAAGAGCATGGAGAACCCAGACGTGGTTCACAAGGTATGTGATGGGCCTTGGCTCCATCAGACCGAACGGACGGTCCATGCGACCGCACCGCGGCTCTGCTCGGTTCCTAAGTCCCATCCGGCTCTCCTTATCTGTTTCAATTCGTTTCTCTTCTCTTCTCTCTGGTTAAACACGAAAGGTTGTGTTGGTTGAGTCCAAGGGACACGTCCCTACGCTTTGGCCGAACATAATCAAACCGCTAGCCTAGACACGGGTCGGTTAGTGGGATGATCCGATCGTACCAAGACTGGGCGGTTAGGACGAACGGTTGGGAATGTCCCAAAGGGCACGAGTTGTCAAGAGTCACGAGTGTCCAAGAGGCACGAATGGCCAAAGGGGACATGTTCCAAACGGTGTCTTTCAGGACAGGTTAGGACCGATCCTTATGGATCAGCCTATGGCTTGTCTAGCCAAGACAAGGTCACGGTTTGTCTAAGCCAAGGTTGAGTCGCAAGGTCTGACCGGTTGCTAAGCCTTCCGGATTAGGCTTGAGGCTTACTCGGCCGATTGGATCCAGGCCTAAGGCCGGATCAGGTAAGGGAGTCCGTTGGGCCATCGAGCCGGACTCCATTGGCCGGTCGCACCTAGATTTTATCCAGTTAGACGGATTGGTCTTTGGGGACGATCCGGATCTGTTCGTGTGTTCTCTTATCTATTCTGGACTATCTATCTGATTCTAAGTCAAGGGGTGGTTGGTTGAATGAATTAGGATACGGTAGGTAGGTTCATACGTTTTATGATTATGTTGACTGAGGTTTATCTAAGTTCTAGGAACCAAGCCAAGCATTGTAGAATCAATCCGTTCTATTCTCGGTTATGATTAATGCTTATCTGGTTGTGGTTTCGGGAACTAAGGATGGTTCTGGTCAAGCCAAGGCGCCGTTAAGGCTCGGTCAGTGAGAGGCTGTGTGACGTGTGGTTAGATGATACTAGGGTTGAACTAGTGATTGTCTATGAGACTGTTAAGAAGTTGTGTATTGATTCTCATGTTTCTAAGTAATACAAAGTTTATACATTGTTATTCCGCTGTGCAATCTGTTCCTTTGTTTATGAACCTCATATTCGAATATGACTTAGCAAATAAAAGACTTAAAACGGATCAAACAAGCAAAGAAATTAATAAGTAAGCATTCGTATCCAGTTGGGTCAAGAGACCAGGAACGGGTCTTACACGAACAGTCGACCGGAAGGGTCAGCGTGCTGAGTCCAAGGACCAACATGATGATATGTGTACTGATGGATAGCCACAGACGTCCTGTGTGTGCAGACGGACACACACGGACAGCCATGGACGTCCTGTGTGTGCTGAAGGACACACACAGACGTCCTGTGTGTGCTGACGGACACCCACGGACGTTCTGTGTGTACTGAACAGACAGCTTACGTGGGCCAAAATCACCCGAACAGTCCACAGGAAGGGCCAACGTGCCGAGTCCAAGGACCAGCGTGCTGATATGTGTACTGATGGACAACCACGGATGTCCTGTGTGTGCTGACAGACACACACGGACACACACGGACAGCGACAGACAGCCACAGACGTCCTATGTGTGCAGACGGACAACCACAGACAGCCACGGATGTCCTGTGTGCTGGCGGACACCCACGGACGTCCTGTGTGTACTGAACAGACAGACGACGTGGGCCAAAATCACCCAAACATTCCACGGGAAGGGCCAGCGTGTTGAGTCGAAGGACCAACGTGCTGATATGTGTACTGATGGACACACATGGATGTCTTGTGTGTGCTGACAGACACACACGGACACAAACAGACAGCCACAGACGTCCTGTGTGTGCTGGCGGACACCCACAGATGTCCTGTGTGTACTGAACAGACAGCCCACGTGGGCCAAAATCACCTGAACAGTCCACAGGAAGGGTCAGCGTGCTGAGTCCAAGGACCAACATGCAGATATGTGTACTGATGGACAGCCACAGACGTCCTGTGTGTGCTGACGGACACACACGGACAGCCACAGAAGTCTTGTGTGTGCTGACGGACACCCACGGACGTCCTGTGTGTGCTGACGGACACCCACAGACAGCCACAGACGTCCTATGTGTGCTGACGGACACACACGGATGTCCTGTGTGTGCTGACGGACACTAACAAACGTCCTGTGTGTACTTAACAGACAGCCCACGTGGGCCAAAATTACCCAAATAGTCCACGGGAAGGGTCAGCGTGCTGAGTCCAAGGTCTAACGTGCTGATATGTGTACTGATGGACAGCCACAGATGTCCTGTGTGTGCTGACGGACACACACGGATACACAAGGACAGCCAAGGACGTCTTGTGTGTGCTGACGGACACCCACGGACGTCATGTGTGTGCTGACGGAAACCCACGGACGTCCTGTGTGTACTGAACAGACAGCCAACGTGGGCCAAAATCACCCGAACAGTCCACCGGAAGGGCCAGCGTGCTGAGTCCAAGGACCAGCGTGCTGATATGTGCACTGATGGACAGCCACAGACGTCCTGTGTATGCTGACGGACACACACGGACACAAACAGACAGCCACGGACACCCACGGACGTCCTGTGTTTACTAAAGAGACTGCCCACGTGGGCCAAAATCACCCAAACAGTCCACGGGAAGGGCCAGCGTGCTGAGTCCAAGGACCACTGTGCTGATATGTGTACTGACGGACAGCCATGGACGTCCTGTGTGTGCTGACGAACACACACGGACAGCCATGGACGTCCTGTGTGTGCTGACGGACACACACGTACATCCACGGATGTCTTGTGTGTTCTGACGGACACCCACGTACGTCCTGTGTGTACTGAACTGACAGCCCACGTGGGCCAAAATCACCCAAACAGTCCACGGGAAGGGCCAGCGTCTTGATTCCAAGGACCAACATGCTGATATGTGTACTGATGGACAGCCACGGACGTCCTTTGTGTGCTGACGGACACAGATGGACACAAACAGACAGCCACGGACGTCCTGTCTGTGCTGGCGGACACCCACGGACGTCCTGTGTGTACTGGACAGACAGCCCACGTGGGCCAAAATCACCCGAACAGTCCACAGGAAGGGTCAGCGTGCTGATTCCAAGGACCAACATGCAGATATGTGTACTGATGGACAGCCACAGACGTCCTGTGTGTGCTGACGGACACACACAGACAGCCATAGAAGTCTTGTGTGTGCTGACGGACACCCACGGACGTCCTGTGTGTGCTGACGGACACCCACGGACAGCCACGGACGTCCTGTGTGTGCTGACGGACACACACGGACATCCTGTGTGTGCTTACGGTCACGCACAGACGTCCTGTGTGTACTTAATAGACAGCCCACGTGGGCCAAAATCACCCAAACAGTCCACGGGAAGGGTCAGCGTGCTGAGTCCAAGGACTAACGTGCTGATATGTGTACTGATGGACAGCCACAGACTTCTTGTGTGTGCTGACGGACACACACGGACACACACTGTAACACCCTGATCTGGCGACTAGGCCGTGGTCGAAGCCTTATGTCGCTCTTAATTTTTGCCCTTTATTTATAATATCGCCTAAAGGCGAGGGCTAACTTAAACCTTAGCTAAAGACTTCCCTAGTCATTAATAGCATAGATCCTTTCAACAGATACGCAGCGGATTATTCTCTAATTAACCATTGGTCTAAAACCAATCTAACACTTGTCTGGTCGAATCACCTTAGCCTTGGCCAGTTTACTCAACTACCAATTAGCTTAAAGGTCAATCCTAAACCCAAACCAAGTCATACGATTCTGAGGTTCCATTCCCCTAAACCATTCTATCTAGATCTACATAAGTAAATGCTAGATCATACCTTTGCCACATCTATGGAGCTTATTAGCTCTTCAGTCCTCCATTGACTTGAATTGCTCTTGCTTAACACCTGGACCACGATCACTCAATGATCTTACTTAAGGTCCTTATCTTGACTCCTGCATCAAACAACTCCCCTAGGTACTTAGTCATTCAACCAACCATCCCCACAGACATAAGTAACCTTTGAGAAGTCTTCGAAAGGATAAGGATATGTATTTGGCCTATCTCGGCTAAAGCACAATCCGAAATCCTTTTGCCTTATAGGCAATAGTACCAAGTCCATCTTCTGGACTGATAAATCTCATGAGATCCTAAGTGAATCAACCAACCATCCTCACATGACTTGGAACTGATGAGTCATCATCTGGCCTGGCCGGCCTTGGGACTTAACCCAGACAACATATATGACTTGTTCATACCAACCGATGCATTCATTAATCAGGTTAGTACCGACACCTTGAACCATCATTCAGAGGTCAGGTCGTCCATACTCAACCATGATCAGAACTTACACAGCCTTCCTTGAACAATCACACTTAGGCTCAGTATCTATGGTCTACGACACATAGTACTAGCCACACTTCGTCATGACACTTAGCCAATCTCGAAGCTATCAACACCAAGGTTGATATCTAGAAGCATCACATCAATACTCTTACTCCAGCAACGTGACTATCCATACTAGTGTTCGACCATCGAACCATCGTCATGAAACATGATCCGACCACTAGACTTGATAAGCCATCATCCACTTAGCAAGTACTGATATAACCGTCCTTCCATTGCCATCAAATAGGTCTACTCCCTACATAAGACATATGGCGCCTATCCTACTCACCAACCCAAAGTTGATTGTAAGATATCCCATTTATAAGTCCGGCCCAAAAGCTCACGGACCTTCTTACCTGATCCGACCCAAAGCCTGGATCCATACCACAGAGTAAGGCCCAAGACCATACCAGATTGCCTTGCAACCAATCAGACCTTGCGACACAACACTCCGGTTAAACTAACCGTCATTCCGTTCGACTATGCAGCCGCGGACTGTCCACTTGGTTCGGCCTAAGCCTTGAACCAATGGTACCGTTTGGAACTCACACCTTTTGGGAACTAGTACCCTTGGAAACTCATGACCCTTGCCAACTCGCACCCATTCAGATGTTCCAACCATTCGACCTAACCGTACGTATGGACTGTCTGGTCCGTGTGTGTGTCCGGCCTATGGCCAAAGGACAAAGCCTTAACCTACACAAGTCATGAACCATTGTGACTGTTCAGGGTATGGTTGCAGCCGTTCAGAACAGAACAGAACCGCCCCTATCCAATCGGATCACCTGAGGCCAGTCAGATCATGCGCGCGCCTAACTCGTCGGTTATGGACCGCGACCGCATTACTCAACCAGAACCACGGTTATTACCAATCCCAACACATCAACAAGGCCACGCAAATGTACAGGAGGAGTAGAAGAATAAATAGATGAAAAGAATAAGAAGAATAGGACACAATCCAAACGCCCATGGCTAGACCGGTTCAGACTGTCCGATGGTCTTAGCCGATGAGTTGGTGGTGACCCCACTGACCCTATCTGACTGAACCACGGGGTTGGAGTCCTTCTCCAGACCTTTCTCTATGCCTTGGGTATCCATAACCACACGGCCTCCTCTCTCCTAAACCGTTCTCCTTGCCGGAGATACTAAACCACCACAGCCGAGCCTTTTCCGGCTTGGATCCTCGGTTCTCATTGAGGGATCCCTTTGTTTAGGACGTGTGTCCTTTGTCTCAGACAGAATGAGACTGAATAATACTGAATGCCTTGATCTCTGGTCGTGCATCCTATATATAGGCAACCAAAGGTCATGTGTGAAGAAGGGACACATCCCTTCGAAGCATCCTTTTGGGACAGATCTTGGGCATCGATTACAATCAACGGTCCAGATCGTACCTGTTCAGAAATGGAAGGTTCCAGACCTTATAGGCACGTACAACCCAAGCCCAGGCTTGATACCCAAGCCCACGGCCTGTCCACAAGAGCCCAACGACTCATGGACCACATGGCCGGACCTCATGGCCCGCCACTGACCCAGACCCGGACCATCGGCCCGAAACCCGAACAGTCCGTCGAGCTGAGATGAGCTGACTCCCAGCTGCCTCAGCTGAGTGAGCTAGTAGTCCAGCTGGTTGAGCTGACTTAACTTGGAACGAGCTAGGCTGAGCTTGACCGAGCTATGTCTAGCTGATCGAGCTTCCCGTAAGCATCGCCCAGCTTATGTACAGCTTTTTCTAGCTGACTTCTTTCTCTTATAAGGTTAAGTCTCAGCATCCTGACGTCCTTAACCTTCTATCTTGGCCATGGAACGCTTGCCTAAAGGTCCTAAGACCGGCTGGTTCGTTTCCTCGAACCATGGCCGTCCCGACGGTCCTTATCCAGGATCGTGGATGTTACACACACGGACAGCAAAGGACGTCATGTGTGCTGACGGACACCCACGGACGTCCTGTGTGTACTGAACAGACAGCCCACGTGGGCCAAAATCACCCGAACAGTCCAGGGGAAGGGCCAGCGTGCTGAGTCCAAGGACCAGCATGCTGATATGTGCACTGATGGACAGCCACGGGTGTCCTGTGTATGCTGACGGACACACACGGACACACACAGACAGCCACGGACACCCATGGACGTCCTGTGTGTACTGAACAGACTGCCCACGTGGGCCAAAATCACCCAAACAGTCCACGGGAAGGGCCAGCGTGCTGAGTCCAAGGACCAACGTGCTGATATGTGTACTGATAGACAGCCACGGACGTCCTGTGTGTGCTGACGGACACAGACGGACACGCACAGACACACACGTACAGCCACAGACGTCCTGTGTGTGCTGGCGGACACCAACGGACGTCCTGTGTGTACTGAACAGACAGCCCACGTGGGCCAAAATCACCCGAACAGTCCACGGGAAAGGTCAGCGTGCTGAGTCCAAGGACCAACGTGCTGATATGTGTACTGACGGACAGCCACAGACGTCCTGTGTGGGCTGACGGACACAGACGGACAGCCAGGGACATCCTGTGTGTGCTGAAGGACACACGGACGTCCTGTGTGTGCTGACGGACACCCACGGACGTCCTGTGTGTGCTGACGGACACCCACGGACAGCCACAGACGTCCTGTGTGTGCTGACGGACACACACGGACGTCTTGTGTGTGCTGACGGACACCCACAGACGTCCTGTGTGTACTTAACAGACAGACCGCATGGGCCAAAATCAACCAAACAGTCCACGGGAAGGGTCAGCGTGCTGAGTCCAAGGACTAACGTGCTGATATGTGTACTGATGGACAGCCATAGACGTCCTGTGTGTGCTGACGGACACACACGGACAAACACGGACACACGAGGACAGCCAAGGACGTCTTGTGTGTGCTGACGGACACCTACGGACGTCATGTGTGTGCTGACGGACACCCACGGATGTCCTGTGTGTACTGAACAGATAGCCCACGTGGGTCAAAATCACCCGAACAGTCCACGGGAAGGGCCAGCGTGCTGAGTCCAAGGACCAGCGTGCTGATATGTGCACTGATGGACAGCCACGGACGTCCTGTGTATGCTGACGGACACACACGGACACACACAGACAGCCACAGACAACCACGGACGTCATGTGTGTACTGAACAGACTGCCCACGTGGTCAAAAATCACCCAAACAGTCCACGGAAAGGGCCAGCATGCTGAGTCCAAGGACCAACGCGCTGATATGTGTACTGATGGACAGCCACGGACGTCCTGTGTGTGCTGACGGACACAGACGAACACGCACAGACACACACGTACAGCCACAGACGTCCTGTGTGTGCTGGCGGACACCAACGGACGTCCTGTGTGTACTGAACAGACAGCCCAAGTGGGCCAAAATCACCCGAACAGTCCACGGGAAGGGTCAGCGTGCTGAGTCCAAGGACCAACGTGCTTATATGTGTACTGACGAACAGCCACGGACGTCATGTGTGTGCTGACGGACACACACGGACAGCCATGGACGTCCTGTGTGTGCTGACGGACACACACACGTACAGCCACGGACGCCTTGTGTGTGCTGACGGACACCCACAGACGTCCTGTGTGTACTGAACAGACAGCCCACGTGGGCCAAAATCACCCAAACAGTCCACGGCAAGGGCCAGCGTGTTGAGTTCAAGGACCAACTTGCTGATATTTGTACTGATGGACAGCCACGGACGTCCTGTGTGTGCTGACGGACACAGACGGACACACACAGACACAAACAGACAGCCAGTGACGTCCTGTGTGTGCTGGCGGACACCCACGGACGTCCTGTGTGTACTGAACAGACAGCCCACGTGGGCCAAAATCACCCAAACAGTCCACAGGAAGGGTCAGCGTGCTGAGTCCAAGGACCAACATGCAGATATGTGTACTGATGGACAGCCACAGACGTCCTGTGTGTGTTGACGGACACACACGGACAGCCACCAAAGTCTTGTGTGTGCTGACGGACACCCACAGACGTCCTGTGTGTGCTGACGGACACCCACGGAGAGCCACGGACGTCCTTTGTGTGCAGACGTACACACACGGACGTCCTGTGTGTACGTAACAGACAGCCCACGTGGGCCAAAATCACCCAAACAGTCCACGGGAAGGGTCAGCATGCTGAGTCCAAGGACTAACGTGCTGATATTTGTACTGATGGACAGCCACAGACGTCTTGTGTGTGCTGACGGACAAACACGGACACACACGGACAGCCAAGGACGTCTTGTGTGTGCTGACGGACACCCACGGATTTCATGTATGTGCTGTCGGACACCCAAGGACGTCATGTGTGTATTGAACAGACAGCCCACGTGGGCCAAAATCACCCGAACAGTCCACGGGAAGGGCCAGCGTGCTGAGTCCAAGGACCAGCGTGCTGAGTCCAAGGACCAGCGTGCTGATATGTGCACTGATGGACAGCCACGGACGTCCTGTGTATGCTGACGGACACACACACAGACAGCCACAGACACCCACGGACGTCCTGTGTGTACTGAACAGACTGCCCATGTGATCCAAAATCACCCAAACAGTCCACGGAAAGGGCCAGCATGCTGAGTCCAAGGACCAACGTGCTGATATGTGTACTGACGGACAGCCACGGACGTCATGTGTGTGCTGACGGACACACACGGACAGCCATGGACGTCCTGTGTGTGCTGACGGACACACACGTACAGCCACGGACGTCTTGTGTGTGCTGACGGACACCCACGGACGTCCTGTGTGTACTGAACAGACAGCCCACGTGGGCCAAAATCACCCAAACAGTCCACGGCAAGGGCCAGCGTGTTGAGTCCAAGGACCAACATGCTGATATGTGTACTGATGGACAGCCACGGACGTCCTGTGTGTGCTGACGGACACAAACGGACACACACAGACACAAACAGATAGCCAGTGACGTCCTGTGTCTGCTGGCGGACACCCACGGACGTCCTGTGTGTACTGAACAGACAGCCCACGTGGGCCAAAATCACACGAACATTCCACGGGAAGGGCCAGCGTGGAGAGTCCAAGGACCAGCGTGCTGATATGTGCACTGATGGACAGCCACGGGCGTCCTGTGTATGCTGACGGACACACACGGACACACACAAACAGCCACGGACACCCATGGACGTCCTGTGTGTACTGAACAGACTGCCCACGTGGGCCAATATCACCCAAACAGTCCACGGGAAGGGCCAGCGTGCTGAGTCCAAGGACCAACGTGCTGATATGTGTACTGATGGACAGCCACGGACGTCCTGTGTGTGCTGACGGACATAGACAGACACACACAGACACACACGTACAGCCACAGACGTCCTGTGTGTGCTGGCGGACACCAACGGACGTCCTGTGTGTACTGAACAGACAGCCCACGAGGGCCAAAATCACCCGAACAGTCCACGGGATGGGTCAGCGTGCTGAGTCCAAGGACCAACGTGCTGATATGTGTACTGATGGACAGCCACGGACGTCCTGTGTGTGCTGACGGACATAGACGGACACACACAGACACACACGTACAGCCACAGACGTCCTGTGTGTGCTGGCGGACACCAACGGACGTCCTGTGTGTACTGAACAGACAGCCCACGAGGGCCAAAATCACCCGAACAATCCACGGGATGGGTCAGCGTGCTGAGTCCAAGGACCAACGTGCTGATATGTGTACTGACGGACAGCCACAGACGTCCTGTGTGGGCTGACGGACACACACGGACAGCCATGGACGTCCTGTGTGTGCTAAAGGACACACGGACGTCCTGTGTGTGCTGACGGACACACACGGACGTCCTGTGTGTGCTGACGGACACCCACGGACAGCCACAGACGTCATGTGTGTGCTGACGGACACACACAGACGTCTTGTGTGTGCTGACGGAATCCCACAGACGTCCTGTGTGTACTTAACAGACAGGCCACATGGGCCAAAATCAACCAAACAGTCCACGGGAAGGGTCAGCGTGCTGAGTCCAAGGACTAACGTGCTGATATGTGTACTGATGGACAGCCATAGACGTCCTGTGTATGCTGACGGACACACACGGACACACACGGACACATAAGGACAGCCAAGGACGTCTTGTGTGTGCTGACGGACACCCACGGACATCATGTGTGTGCTGACGGATACCCACGGATGTCCTGTGTGTACTGAACAGATAGCCCACGTGGGCTAAAATCACCCGAACATTCCACGGGAAGGGTCAGCGTGCTGAGTCCAAGGACCAACGTGCTTATATGTGTACTGACGAACAGCCACGGACGTCATGTGTGTGCTGACGGACACACACGGACAGCCATGGACGTCCTGTGTGTGCTGACGGACACACACATACAGCCACGGACGTCTTGTGTGTGCTGACGGACACCCACGTACGTCCTGTGTGTACTGAACAGACAGCCCACGTGGGCCAAAATCACCCAAACAGTCCATGGCAAGGGCCAGCGTGTTGAGTCCAAGGACCAACATGCTGATATTTGTACTGATGGACAGCCACGGACGTCCTGTGTGTGCTGACGGACACAGACGGACACACACAGACACAAACAGACAGCCAGTGACGTCCTGTGTGTGCTGGCGGACACCCACGGACGTCCTGTGTGTACTGAACATACAGCCCACGTGGGCCAAAATCACCCGAACAGTCCACAGGAAGGGTCAGCGTGCTGAGTCCAAGGACCAACATGCAGATATGTGTACTGATGGACAGCCACAGACGTGCTGTGTGTGTTGACGGACACACACGGACAGCCACAAAAGTCTTGTGTGTTCTGACGGACACCCACAGACGTCATGTGTGTGCTGACGAACACCCACGGACAGCCACGGACGTCCTTTGTGTGCTGACGGACACACACGGACGTCCTGTGTGTACTTAACAGACAGCCCACGTGGGCCAAAATCACCCAAACAGTCCACGGGAAGGGTCAGCATGCTGAGTCCAAGGACTAACGTGCTGATATGTGTACTGATGGACAGCCACAAACGTCTTGTGTGTGCTGACGGACACACACGGACAGCCAAGGACGTCTTGTGTGTGCTGACGGACACCCACGGATGTCATGTGTGTGCTGCCGGACACCCACGGACGTCATGTGTGTACTGAACAGACAGCCCACATGGGCCAAAATCACCCGAACAGTCCACGGGAAGGGCCAGCGTGCTGAGTCCAAGGACCAGGGTGCTGATATGTGCACTGATGGACAGCCACTGACGTCCTGTGTATGCTGACGGACACACACGGACACACACAGACAGCCACGGACACCCACGGACGTCCTGTGTGTAGTGAACAGACTGCGCACGTGGGCCAAAATCAGCCAAACAGTCCACGGGAAGGGCCAGCGTGCTGAGTCCAAGGACCAACGTTGCTGATATGTGTACTGATGGACAGCCACGGACGTTCTGTGTGTGCTGACAGACACAGACGGACACGCACAGACACACACGTACAGCCACGGACGTCCTGTGTGTGCTGGCGGACACCAACGGACGTCCTGTGTGTACTGAACAGACAGCCCATGTGGGCCAAAATCA
Source organism: Brassica napus (assembly GCF_020379485.1). Taxonomy (NCBI): domain Eukaryota; kingdom Viridiplantae; phylum Streptophyta; class Magnoliopsida; order Brassicales; family Brassicaceae; genus Brassica; species Brassica napus. The sequence continues at coordinate 68,435 of NW_026014845.1, forward strand.
CCCGAACAGTCCACGGGAAGGGTCAGCGTGCTGAGTCCACGGACCAACGTGCTGATACGTGTACTGACGGACAGCCACGGACGTCCTGTGTGTGCTGACGGACACACACGGACAGCCATGGACGTCCTGTGTGTGCTTACGGACACACACGGACACACACGTACAGCCACAGTCATCTTGTGTGTGCTGACGGACACACACGGACGTCCTGTGTGTACTGAACAGACAGCCCATGTGTGCCAAAATCACCCACGGATAGCCAAAATCACCCGAGAAGCAAAAAATTCAAAAATTAATATTTTTGAAGAAAGTTTTCTGAAAGGAAACATCAAAAATATGTCAGCAAAGAGTTTAGAATGTCAAGTGTTGATCAAAAGTTGCTGTAGACATCCGTTTAGACCAGGAAACCCCGAACTTTGTAGCATGCAAAAGACATGGTTAGAAGCAAAAGAAAATCATGAAAACTTACCAGAAAATATCTTTAACCATTCTTATGAAGCATGCAAAAAATCAGATTCAAATTCCAAGTATTTTTTTTTTACATCAAAAATACTCTCGGAACACAACCAATGTCTACAGGTGACAGACTGAAAAAAGTGTTTTGTCTATATAAGGGGTAGGCACTCTTCTGAGCCTACCCTCAGTACCCGAAGGGGTATGTAGTGTTGGATTGCTCGGTCCAACACTATCGATGGCTGGGTTGAGGTCGATGGCCGGATTGTCTCCAATGAGTTTTCCGGTAACTTTTCCGGCGAATTTTCTGGCGGACTGTTTTGCCACTAACTTCAAATTTTCGCGCTTGTGTGGTGTTGGCCTGGTTTCATCCGTCTTCCCGTTGCTCTTTTGATTACATCTCAAGAGTGGTTGGAAAGATTGATGTTAGCGGGGCAAATGAACATTTGGCGTATGAGTGGTGATTGGATAGCTAGTGTTTGTAGGCTCTGTGCTCGCGCACCCAACTGCAGACCAACTATCCTCCTTAGTTTCTTCACGAGCATAGTTTTATGCTTGTTGAACTGATCCGGGGCATGTGTTGCGTACCTATCTGGAAGGAATTGTTGCGGCATCTCCTTCAGTGGGGAAGTCGTGAACACATAAGCAGGCACTTGTGATCCTTGTGTCTTTGCATAATTTATTTATTGTTCGCAAAGGTGAATAAGCTGTTTGCTGAGATCTCGGTTGTGGAAATATTATGGCGGTGACTCGAAGAAATTTTGTCCTGCTAAGCACGTTTGTCTCCGGACAAAAGATGACGGTCAAGTCTGCGTCTGTTCCCACTTTCCATGTGTCTGCGGGAATATGACGTGGTCTTGCCCTGATTTATGAATGCTACCTGGTTGATCCTGCTAGTAGTCATATGCTTGTCTCAAAGATTAAGCCATGCATGTGTAAGTATGAACGAATTCAGATTGTGAAACTGCGCATGGCTCATTAAATCAGTTATAGTTTGTTTGATGGTAACTACTACTCGAATAACCATAGTAATTCTAGAGCTAATACGTCCCCGACTTCTGGAAATTAGTTATAGTTTGTTAGATAAAAGGTCAAGGTGGGCTCTGCCCGTTGCTCTGATGATTCATGATAACTTGACGGATCGCATGGCCTTAGTGCTGGCGATGCATCATTTAAATTGCTGCCCTATCAACTTTCGATGGTAGGATTAGGGTTTGATTCTGGAGAGGGAGCCTGAGAAACGGCTACCACATCCAAGGAAGTCCGCAGGCGCGTAAATTAGCCAATCCTGACACGGGGAGGTAGTGACAATAAATAACAATACCGGGCTCTTTCGTAATTGGAATGAGTACAATCTAAATCCCTTAACGAGGATCCATTGGAAAGCAAGTCTGGTGCCAGAAGCCGCGGTAATTTTAGCTCCAATAGCGTATATTTAAGCTGTTGCAGTTAAAAAGCTCGTAGTTGAACCTTGGGATGGGTCGCCCGTTCCACCTTCGGTGAGCACCGGTCGGCTTGTCTCTTCTGTCGGTGGTATGCTCCTGGCCTTAACTGGCTGGGTCGTGCCTCCGGTGCTGAATTAGAGTGCTCAAAGCAAGCCTACGCTCTGTATACATTAGCATGGGATAACATCATAGGATTTTGATCCTATTGTGTTGGCCTTCGGGATCGGAGTAATGATTAACAGGGACAGTCGGGGGCATTCTTATTTCATAGTCAGAGTTGAAATTCTTGGATTTATGAAAGACGAACAACTGCGAAAGCATTTGCCATGGATGTTTTCATTAATCAAGAACGAAAGTTGGGGGCTCGAGGACGATCAGATACCGTCCTAGTCTCAACCATAAACGATGCCGACCAGGGATCAGCGGATGTTGCTTTTAGGACTCCGCTGGCAACTTATGAGAAATCAAAGTTTTTGGGTTCCAGGGGGAGTATGGTCGCAAGGCTGAAACATAAAGGAATTGACAGAAGGGCACCACCAGGAGTGGAGCCTGCGGCTTAATTTGACTCAACACGGGGAAACTTACCAGGTCCAAACATAGTAAGGATTGACAGACTAAGAGCTCTTTCTTGATTCTATGGGTGGTGGTGCATGGCCGTTCTTAGTTGGTGGAGCGATTTGTCTGGTTAATTCTGTTAACGAACGAGACCTCAGCCTGCTAACTAGCTACGTGGAGGCATCCCTTCACGGAGACTATGGCCATTTAGGCCAAGGAAGCTTGAGGCAATAACAGGTCTGTGATTCCCTTAGATATTCTGGGCCGCACGCGTACTACACTGATGTAATTATCGAGTTCACACCTTGACGGACAGGCCCGGGTAATCTTTGAAATTTCATCGTGATGGGGATAGATCATTGCAATTGTTGGTCTTCAACGAGGAATTCCTAGCAATTCATCAGCTCCCATTAACTACGTCCCTGCCCTTTGTACACACCGCCCGTCACTCCTACAAATTGAATGATCCGGTGAAATATTCGGATCACGGCGACGTGGGTGGTGTAACACCCTGATCCGGCCGACAAGGCCATGGTCAAAGCCTTACATCGCCTGGTCCACTTCCTGGCCGAACCTCTTAATTTGTGCCCTTAATTTATAATATCGCCTAATGGCGAGGGCTAACTTAAACCTTAGATAAAGACTTCCCTAGTCATTAATAGCTTAGATCCTTTCAACAGATACGCAGCAGATTATTCTCTAGTTTACCATTGGTCTAAAACCAATCTAACACTTGTCTGGTCGAATCACCTTAGCCTTGGTCAGTTTACTCAACTACCAATTAGCTTAAAGGTCAATCCTAAACCCAAACTAAGCCATACGATTCTGAGGTTCCATTCCCCTAAACCATTCTATCTAGATCTACATAAGTAAATGCTAGATCATACCTTTGCCACATCTATGGAGCTTATTAGCTCATTGGTCCTCCATTGACTCAAATTGCTCTTGCTTGACAGCTGAACCCCGATCACTTAATGATCTTACTTAACGTCCTTATTGTGACTCCTGCATCAAACAACTCCCCTAGGTACTTAGTCATTCAACCAACCATCCCCACAGACATAAGTAACCTTTCAGAAGTCTTTGAAAGGATAAGGGTTTGCATCTAGCCTTTTTTGGCTCATGCACAATCCGAAATCCTTTTGCCTTATAGGCAATAGTACCAAGTCCATCTTCTGGACTGACAAAGCTCATTATATCCTAAGTCAATCAACCAACCATCCTAACATGACTTGGAACTAATGAGTCTTCATCTGGCCTGACCGGCCTTGGGACTTAACCCAGACAGCATATATGATTTGTTCATACCAACCGATGCATTCATTAATCAGGTTAGGACCGACACCTTGAACCATCATTCAGAGTTAAGGTCGTCCATACTCAACCATGATCAGATCTTACACGGCCTTCCTTGAACAATCACATTTAGGCTCAGTATCTATGGTCTACGACACATAGTACTAGCTACACACTTCGCCATGACTCTTAGCCAATCTCGAAGCTATCAACACCAAGGTTGATATCTAGAAGCATCACATCAATACTCTTACTCCAGCAACGTGACTATCCATACTAGTGTTCGGCCATCGAACCATCGTCATGAAACATGATACGACCACTAGACTTGATAAGCCATCGTCCACTTAGCATGTACTGATATAACCGGCCTTCCATTGCCATCATGTGGGTCTAAGCCCTACATGAGGCATATGGCGCCTATCCTACTCACCAACCCAAGGTTGATCTTAAGATATCCCACTTAGCCTTTGCGGCCAGAACCATCCATCCATTGACCATGGATTATGGTTCATACATCAATCATGTTGTACGGATTGCTTTATCCTTAAGGCCTTCGCTATTTCCTTACAATCATGTATTGACCTGTAGGACAACCTATTTCCATCATGTGGGTCCACGCCTAACATAATGCATGTGGTGTCCTTGTGACCATCGAACCACTCGTACCCTTTTCGGTCCCGTTCTGTTCGTACCCTTTCAGTTCCGACCCGTTTGTACCCGTTCGGTCACGAACCATTCACATCTGATGGATCATGATACGTTCGTACCTCTTGGATCATGACACGTTTGTACCTCTTGGATCGCAACACGTTCGTACCTCTTGGATCACGACATGATCGCAGATCTTGGATCACGATACATTGCATCCTTGGGATCACGATGCACCCTTTGGTCATTGGTACCCTTTGGTCCTCGTACCCTTTGATACTTGCAACCCTTGGTATCTCGTACCTTTTGGTTACTTGCATCCTTTGGTATCTCACAACCTTTGGTAATTCATGACCCTTGGCAACACGCAACCTTTGGCGACTAGTACCCTTTTGATCAAACCTATCCGCTATGGTTAGCAAACAACGTAACCAACCATGACCCCAGGGTCTATAACGTGGTAATATGGTTAACTATCACGTTCCATATATATATATAGACATAAAAATATAAAGAGACAGAGATAGAACCACTCACAGCCGCGATAGCCCTTACCGATCGGTCAGTCCGTCTCTCGGCTAACCACCCTTGGACCCTTGGTCCTTGGCGCCTATTTCCCTCCAGGAATAGGTATTCCTATTGGCCTTAGTGACTTATAAAATCCACGGCCTCATATGGCTAAAGCCATACTCACCATGAACCGGATCGTGCCCTTATGGCTTTGATCCTGGATTATGCCCTTCCGGCTTAGATCCTCGTTTCTCATTGGGGGATCCCTTTGTTTAGGACGTATGTCTTTTGTCTCAGACAGAATGAGACTGAATGAGAATGAATTCATAATCCCTGGACGTCCTCCCCTTTATATATAGAACCAAAGTTCATGTGCGAAGAGTCACATCCCTTCGAAGCATCCTTTTGGGACAGATCTTGGCCATCGATTACAATCAATGGTCCAGATCGTACCTGTTCAGAAATAGAAGGTTTCAGACCTTATAGGCACGTCCAACCCAAGACAAGACCTGGTACCCAAGCCCACGGCCTGCCCATAAGAGCCCAACGACTCATGGACTACATGGCCGGACCTCATGGTCCGCCACTGACCCGGACCAGGACCATCGGCCCAAAACTCGAACAGTCCGTCGAGCTGAGATGAGCTGACTCCCAGCTGCCTCAGCTGAGTGAGATAGTAGTCCAGCTAGTTGAGCTGATTTAACTTGGAACGAGCTAGGCTGAGCTTGACCGAGCTACGTCTAGCTGATCGAGCTTCTCGTAAGCATCGCCCAGCTTCTGTACAGCTTATCCTAGGTGACTTCTTTCTCTTATAAGGTTAAGTCTCAGCATCCTCACGTCCTTAACCTTCTATCTTGGCCATGGAACGCTAGCCTTAAGGTCTTAAGACCGGCTGGTACGTTTCCCTCGAACCATGGTCGTCCCGACAATCCTATCCATGATTGGGGGCGTGATAAGTCTCCACCACTTGAAATGGATTCGTCCTCGAACCCGGTGATGATTATACCTTGTCTTAAGACAAAATATTCCAGCCGAACTTATTCTAGTCTTGATCAGGGAATAGAACAAGCCTGATTCAGAACAACAAAAACCACTTCGATGATCAAATTCCTTTGACCGTCGTTATACAAGTCTCCCTTACTTGATAAGGATTTAACCACAAACAATCCTATCAGGGGGTCCTTCTGGTTTTGCTTATGGCACCCTTACTGGTCTACTTCGACCACAGTCGAGGGTCCATCAAGCATTCATTCAAGTGATACTTGTAATTCCATCCAAAGACATTCCTTGTGTCACTAGACGAACTCTCCAGGTTGCGGTCCTAGTATCCAACAAGTCTATGTCATTCTTTCGAATATCATCTTCTTCAGATTTTATTCTATCTCTGATCATAGTCCACGACTAGATCATAACAAGTCCCTAGGACATGCTGCATACTCGAGCCTTAGTAGATTTGGCCAATCCCCACGCCACTCGATGTACCAGTCAAGTCCTCACGAACTCGTTCCAATCTTTAGGCTGCTCGTCCTAGAACGAGTCGTAACAGATTGTTATGGTTCTTTTGTCCTTTATGGACAATAAGGTTCATGACCTCAGCCAGAACGTACTGGATCATCCCCATAACCAGCCACAACCTTTTCAGGCTTGGCCACTTTGCGATCTTAGTCCCTCCAGACTAAAAACGCCTCAGACTTGACCTCTGTCCTTCACTGGACTTTGTCATAATTCGATCCTGGTCCATTTATGGACGTGATCGTATTCCGGTCCTGGTCCACTCAGGGACTCGACTGTTTCACCCCGACCATAGGTCCATCTCCGAATAGGTCGTGGCCTGATCCTCATCCCTTACTGGACTTGATCATTCTCTTCTCAACCTTAGGTCAATCTCCCACTTGGTTGTACTGTGACCATGGTCCTCTCTCGGACGTGGTCGACTTCAGCTCGGCCATCTCGGCAGGAGCCATCAGAAACAGACTCTAGGACAGTGGAGCTGCCCCTGGTTCCAGTTCAATCATAAATGGATCCGACCTATCAGGGGGGACACCCTGTAGCGAGCGGAACACATCTGGGAACTTAGACACCAACGGGTCCTCAGACAGATCTTTCAGATCAACAGAATTGCTGTGCTCAATAGTTGTAGTTGTGGTAAAAAAATACTTCACAACCCTGTCTATGCATCCGATTCACTTGGACTGCTGACACCCCTTCTTTCCTTAGAGCAGGACTCAGACTCAGACTTTGGTACTGGATCGGGTGAGGTCCAGTCTCCAATTGCACACGAACTTGGTGGCAATCGAGAGTGGCCCAATACTTTCCCAAAGAGATTCATGTATAGGATCATCTCATGATTCTGTAGGCGCGTGGATATTTTTCTCAATCAGATCTACAGGCAGATTTCTCCACTGGATCATCACCGGGATATTTTTCATGAGCCCTAGTGAATGCATTATTTGCCCACCGGCTGCCCTCACTAGTCTCGAATCATCCCAGAACTCAGACAGAACAGACTCTTTCCGACCAGTCCCGGACTCACAAAACTATGTGTAGCCTCTGTTTTTCGAAAAGTATGTGTGTTTCCACACCACAAATCCACTTGTGGAAAATATCTCAGTTCATGACCACACCACAAAGAACGTCCCATAACATCCCTCATGACGTCGCCAATCACTTAATACTTCCACTACCATTAGGTACCTAGATGAGTAGGATTTCGGTTCGATCACATATTTGGAAAACGTCCCATACCATTCTCCAAAGCGTCTTACTATTGCAAATGCTCACACCATTCACAACAGCAATTATAATATACTACAATCCCCAACATACTAAGATACTTAACATCATGTTCTTCCAATGATTGGAATGAACACCCTGAGTTTCCTCATTCTTTCTTTGGATGGATTCAGATTGAAATTGATTCATTCCATCTGACTCGATTAATGGAAACCTACCTTGACTTATACCGAGTCCTAACTGATCCATCTGATCAGAAGTCCACTCGTGTACTGGTCATGTAGTGTCTCCCTTGAGTCAGATTTTAATATTGCATATGCTTTACTTATTATGAACGACCATCAAGGGATAACACTTTACTTCAGTAGAATGCTGCACGTTTATTTCAACCCAAGCCACTCTGTGGTCCATGTTACTTCCCTTTTTCAGGTCATCCATAAACAAGTCTTGCATTGCTTCCATCCCTTCCAACCCGTCTATTACTTCTAAATACTAGATATACCAACCTTTCTGTTTTTAGGTTCTTGCCCTTGGAAAACGTATCTTGGCTAAGCCGGTTCATCTTAGAATTCCCACATTCACAAGCATGATACCCTAGCTTTCCTCAACTCTTTCTTGGCTCACCCAAACTAAGGTTTCATAGTCATCATAGTTTGGAAATAATTTCGGTATGAAACTCATAATCTTAGAGCGTTGTCCTAAACAGGATCAAGCATGCTCTGATACCAACTTGTAATAGCCCGATCCGGCCGACAAGACCGTGGTCAAAGCCTTACATCGCTCGGTCCACTTCCTGGCCGAACCTCTTAATTTTTGCCCTTTATTTATGATATCGCCTAAAGGCAAGGGCTAACTTAAACCTTATCTAAAGTCTTCCCTAGTCATTAATAGGTTAGATCCTTTCAACAGATACGCAGCGGATTACTCTCTAGTTAACCATTGGTCTAAAACAAATCTAACACTTGTCTGGTCGAATCACCTTAGCCTTGGTCAGCTTACTCAACTACCAATTAGCTTAAAGGTCAATCCTAAACCCAAACCAAGCCATACGATTCTGAAGTTCCATTCCCCTAAACCATTCTATCTAGATCTACATAAGTAAATGCTAGATCATACATTTGCCACATCTATGGAGCTTATTAGCTCATCGGTCCTCCATTGACTCAAATTTCTCTTGCTTGACAGCTGAACCCCGATCACTCAATGATCTTACTTAAGGTTCTTATCGTGACTCCTGCATCAAACAACTCCCATAGGTACTTAGTCATTAAACCAACCATCCCCACATACATAAATAACCTTTGAGAAGTCTTTGAAAGGATAAGGGTTTGCATATGGCCTTTCTCGGCTCATGCACAATCCGAAATCCTTTTGCCTTATAGGCAATAGTACCAAGTCCATCTTCCGGACTGACAAAGCTCATTAGATCCTAAGTCAATCAACCAACCATCCTCACATGACTTGGAACTGATGAGTCTTCATCTGGCCTGACCGGCCTTGGGACTTAACCCAGACAACATATATGATTTGTTCATACCAACCGATGCATTAATTAATCAGGTTAGGACTGACACCTTGAACCATCATTCAGACGTAAGGTCGTCCATACTCAATCATGATCAGATCTTACACGGCCTTCCTTGAAACACTTAGGCTCAGTATCTATGGTCTACGACACATAGTACTAGCCACACACTTCGTCATGACTCTTAGCCAATCTCGAATCTATTAACACCAACGTTGATATCTAGAAGCATCACATCAATACTCTTACTCCAGCAACGTGACTATCCATACTAGTGTTCGGCCATCGAACCATCGTCATGAAACATGATCCGACCACTAGACTTGATAAGCCATCGTCCACTTAGCATGTACTGATATAACCGGCCTTCCATTGCCATCATGTGGGTCTATGCCCTACATGAGGCATATGGCGCCTATCTTACTCACCAACCAAAGGTTGATCGTAAGATATCCCACTTAGCCTTTGCGGCCAGAACCGTCATCCATTGACCATGGATTATGGTTCATACATCAATCATTTTGTACGGATTGCACTAGCCTTAAGGCCTTCGCTATTTCCTTAGACTCATGTATTGACCTGTAGGACAACCTATTGCCATCATGTGGGTCCACGCTCAACATAATGCATTTGGTGTCCTTATGACCATTGAACCACTCGTACCCTTTTCGGTCCCGTTCCGTTCGTACGCTTTCAGTCCCAACCCGTTTGTACCCTTTCGGTCACGAACCGTTCACATCCGATGGATCATGATACGTTCGTACCTCTTGGATCACGACACATTCGTACCTCTTGGATCACGACACGTTCGTACCTCTTGGATCACGACATGATCTTTGGCAACACGCAACCTTGGATCACGATGCACCCTTTGGTCCTCGTACCCTTTGATACTTGCAACCATTGGTATCTCGTACTTTTTGGTTACTTGCATCCTTTGGTATCTCACAACCTTTGGTAACTCATGACCCTTTGCAACAGGCAACCTTTGGCGACTAGTACCCTTTTGATCCAACCTATCCGCTATGGTTAACAATCAACGTAACCAACCATGACCCCATGGTCTATGACGTGGTAATATGGTTAACTATCACGTTCCATATATATATATCATATAGACATAATAATATAAAGAGACAGAGATAGAACCACTCACAGCCGCTATAGCCCTTACCAATTGGTCAGTCGGTCTCTCGGCTAACCACCCTTGGTCCTTGGCGCCTGAATGAAAATGAATTCATAATCCCTGGAAGTCCTCCCCTTTATATAAAGAACCAAAGGTCATGTGCGAAGAGTCACATCCCTTCGAAGCATCTTTTTGGGACAGAAGTTGGCCATCGATTACAATCAACGGTCCAGATCGTACCTGTTCAGAAATAGAAGGTTCCAGACCTTATAGGCACGTCCAACCCAAGCCAAGACCTGGTAACGAAGCCCACAGCCTGCCCACAAGAGCCCAACGACTCATGGACTACATGGCCGGACCTCATGGCCCGCCATTGACCCGGACCCGGACCATCGGCCTAAAACTCGAACAGTCCGTCGAGCTGAGATGAGCTGACTCCCAGCTGCCTCAGCTGAGTGAGCTAGTAGTCCAGCTAGTTGAGCTGATTTAACTTGGAACGAGCTAGGCTGAGCATGATTGAGCTACGTCTAGCTGATCGAGCTTCTTGTAAGCATCACCCAGGTTCTGTACAGCTTATCCTAGCTGGCTTCTTTTTCTTATAAGGTTAAGTCTCAGCATCCTGCCGTCCTTAACCTTCTATCTTGGCCATGGAACGCTAGCCTTTAAGGTCTTAAGACCTGCTGGTACGTTTCCCTCGAACCATGGCCATCCCGACAATCCTATCCAGGATTAGGGGCGTGACAGGTGGTTTGCCGTCTGCGACGTTGCGAGAAGTCCACTAAACCTTATCATTTAGAAGAAGAAGAAGTGGTAACAAGGTTTCCATAGGTGAACCTGCAGAAGGATCATTGTCGTACCCTGGAAACAGAATGACCTGAGAACGATGAAACATCACTCTCGGTAGGCCGGTTTCTTACTGTGCCTGCCGATTCCGTGGTTATGCGTTCATCCATGCCCAAGACTTCAGCTTTTGTTGGATCGTACGCATAGCTTCCGGATATCACCAAAGCCCGGCACGAAAAGTGTCAAGGAATATGTAACTAAACAGCCTGCTTTCGCCAACCCGGCGACGGTGTTTGTTCGGAAGTAATGCTGCAATGTAAAGTCTAAAACGACTCTCGACAATGGATATCTCGGCTCTCGCATCGATGAAGAATGTAGCAAAATGCGATACTTGGTGTGAATTGCAGAATCCCGTGAACCATCGAGTCTTTGAACGTAAGTTGCGCCCCAACCCTTCTAGCCGAGGGCACGTCTGCCTGGGTGTCACAA
>NW_026014845.1:82500-93857 GCF_020379485.1 Brassica napus
CAGGGATCAGATAGGTTTGTGGGATTAGCCCCAAACTATAGATCTGCCTTGTTGTGATATTCATGATAGATTTGTATTCATTGCTTGTTTTAGCCTTGCTAACTAGAACATGATCATAGGATTGCATACTCAAGCACCCTTGTTATCCCATCCTGACATCTATCTATCATATTAGGACTGCTAGAGAGGGCTAACCGCCAATTTAGTATCTTAATAGGGCATATCGTACTCGCGCATAGGCCTGGCTAGAACCCGTCGATCGATGTCCTCAACTGACTATCGGTCAATGTAGGTAAAGGTGTATCGGTCGACGTCCCTATAGGACCATCGATCGAGACTCTTTCGTTGTCAACATACTAACCGTTGAGACACGTGATCTAGTTTGTTAACCAGTGAAACATGCGACAGCTGATCACTGAGTTAAGCGGTTGAGCTCTAACATATCATGCATGCAGCAAATAGGCATCTATAGATATTATAATCTCCAACACCTGAATAGTGGCCGTGCGTCTAATATCATTTCCACCAAGTTACATTTACTATTTTCTTCGCTTGTTACTATTGCTATTTCATTTAAACATTTACAACTCTTAGAATTAATAAACACTAGATTTTATTGTTCCCTAGCTCCTTGTGCATTCGATCCCTAAGTACTACATCTGAACCTCTTTTGATGAGAGTAACACTCCTTACGGTAATTTGAGTGATATCAAATTTGGCGCCGTTGCCGGGGAGGTTTGATCGCCATTAGATTTAGTTTTATTGATTCTTATTCTCTTCTCTACCCCCTTTTTATAGATTCTTATTCTCTTCTCTCGTGTCGCAGATACCCAATTCTGGGTTACCGCACGAGCATCCTATGGACCATCTAGAACGGTTCGAGGATTTAATAGCTGCTATTCGGATGGAAGGAGTCCCCAAAGATTACCTGCTGTGCAAGCTCTTCAGATACACGCTGAATGGAGAAGCGATGCACTGGCTTAGGCAGCTACCCACAGGATCCTTAACATCCTGGGCCGACATCAAGAATGCTTTCTTACGAAACTTCTTCGATTAGGCGCGCACTGAAGAAATTCGAAACAAAATTTCCACATTCTCGCAGGAGGTGGGAGAGTCCTTCAAAGATGCGTGGATTAGATTTAGGTTCTTCCAGGGAGACTGTCCACACCACGGATTTAACGAAGTGCAGCTGCTAACACCACGAGGGCCAAAATCACCCGAACAGTCCACAGGAAGGGCCAGCATGCTGAGTCCAAGGACCAGCGTGCTGAGTCCAAGGACCAGCGTGTTGAGTCCAAGGACCAGCGTGCTGAGTCCAAGGACCAGCGTGCTGATATGTGTACTGATGGACAGCCACAGACGTCCTGCGTGTGCACACGGACACACACGGACAGCCACAGACGTCCTGCGTGTTCTGGCGGACACCCACGGACGTCTTGTGTGTACTGAACAGACAGCCCACGTGGGCTAAAATAACCCGAACAGTCCATGGGAAGGGCCAGCACGCTGAGTCCAAGGACCAACATGCTGATATGTGTACTGATGGACAGCCACAGACGTCCTGTGTGTGCTGACGGACACACACGGACACACAGGGACATCCACGTACGTCTTGTGTGTGCTGGCGGACACCCACGGACGTCCTGTGTGTACTGAACAGACAGCCCATGTCGGCCAAAATCACCAGAACAGTCCACGGGAAGGGTCAGCGTGCTGAGACCAAGGACAACCGTGCTGATATGTCTACTGATGGACAGCCATGGACGTCCTGTGTGTGCTGACGGACACACACGGACACACACAGACAGCCATGGACGTCATGTGTGTGCTGACAGACACCCACGGACGTCCAGTGTGTACTGAACAGACAGTCCACGTGGGCCAAAATCACCCGAACAGTACACGGGAAGGGCCAGCGTGCTGAGTCCAAGGACCAGCGTGCTGATATGTGTACTGATGGACAGCCACAGACGTCCTGTGTATGCTGACGGACACACACGGACACACAAAGACACACACGGACAGCCACAGACGTCCTGTGTGTGCTGACGGACAGCCACGGACATCCTGTGTGTGTTGGCGGACACCCACGGACGTCATGTGTGTACTGAACAGACAGCCCACGTGGGCCAAAATCACCCAAACAGTCCACGGGAAGGGCCAGCATGCTGAGTCAAAGGACCGGCGTGCTGATATGTGTACTGATGGACAGCCACGGACGTCCTGTGTGTGCTGACAGACACACACGGACACACACGGACATCCACCGACGTCCGTGGGTGTCCGCCGTCCTGTGTGTGCTGGCGGACACCCAAGGACGTCCTGTGTGTACTGAACAGACAGACCACATGGGCCAAAATCACCCGAACATTCCACGGGAATGGCTAGCGTGCTGAGTCCAAGGACCAGCGTGCTGATATGTGTAATGATGGACAGCCACAGACGTTCTATGTGTGCTGACGGACAGCCACAGACGTCCTGTGTGTGCTGATGGACACACACGGACATCCTGTGTGTCCTGACAAATACACCCGGACATCCTGTGTGTACTGAACAGACAGCCCACGTGGGCCAAAATCACTCAAACAGTCCACGGGAAGGGCCAGCGTGCTGAGTCCAAGGACCAGCGTGCTGATATGTGTACTGATGGACAGCCACGGACGTCATGTGTGTGCTGACGGACACACACGGACACACACGGACAGCCACGGATGTCCTGTGTGTGCTGGCAGACACCCACAGACGTCCTGTTTTTACTGAACTGATAGCCCACGTGGGCCAAAATTACCCGAACAGTCCACGGGAAGGGCCAGCATGTCGAATCCAAGGACCAACGTGCTGATATGTGTAGTGATGGACAGCCACGGACGTCCTGTGTGTGCTGACAGACACAAACACAAACACGGACACACACGGACAGCCACAGACGTCCTGTGTGTGCTGGCGGACACCCACGGATGTCCTGTGTGGACTGAACAGACCGCCCACGTGGGCCAAAATCACCCGAACAGTCCATGGGAGGGGTCAGCGTGCTGAGTCCAAGGACCAGCGTGCTGATATGTATACTGATGGACAACCACGGACGTCCTGTGTGTGTTGACGGACACACACGAACAGCCACAGACTTCCTGTGTGTGCTGACGGACAGCCACGGACGTCCTGTGTGTGCTGGCGGACACCTACGGACGTCCTGTATGTACTGAACAGACAGCCCACGTCAGCCAAAATCACTCAAACAGTCCACGGGATGGGCCAGCATGCTGAGTCCAAGGACCAGCGTGCTGCTATGTGTACTGATGGACAGCTACAGACGTCATGTGTGTGGTGACGGACACACACGGACACAGACGGTCAGCCACAGACGTCCTGTGTGTGCTTGCGGACACCCACAGACGTCATGTGTGTACTGAACAGACAGCCTACGTGGGCCAAAATCACCCGAACAGTCCACAGGAAGGGCCAGCGTGCTGAGTCCAAGGACCAGCATGCTGATATGTGTACTGATGGACAGCCGCGGACATCCTGTGTGCGCTGACGGACACACACGGACACACACAGACACACACAGACAGCCACAGACGTCCTGTGTGTGCTGACGGACAGCCACAGACGTCCTGTGTGTGCTGGTGGACACCCACAGATGTCCTGTGTGTACTGAACAGACAGCCCACGTGGGCCAAAATCACCCAAACAGTCCACGGGAAGGGCCAGCGTGCTGAGTCCAAGGACCGGCGTAATGATATGTGTACTGATGGACAGCCACAGACGTCCTGTGTGTGCTGACGGACAAACACAGACACACAGGGACAGCCACGGACATCCGTGGGTGTCCGCCGTTGTGGGAACAAAAAATTTGCACTGTCGATTTCCGTTTAACTAAGGAAACTAGGAAAACCCTAATTTCCCAGAGGACTCGGATATCTGCTAATTACCACATGTCAAGCAATCAGAACACGAGAATAACAACGATAAGAAAAGAAATCGAAAAAAGAGACCAAAGTAGATCTTATTCCGAATCTGCGTATGAGCGTTTACAACAAGGTATAAGCCTGGGCTCGAGAGCTGTCGGAGAGATTCCTAGTTCTAGCAACCCTAAGACGGCTAAGCCTAATTGAGTCGCAGCTCGAAATAACAAAAACGGAAAATTGCCTAAATTGCTCTAAGTGCTAAGTTTGCTCTGAAAAATTCTCTCTTTATGCTCCTCGCCTAGGACTCCTTATATACTAGCTCCAAGGTTGGTTTACGCTTTTAATCTTCTGCCCTTAAGACGTCATAGCATAAAAATGAAGATATTTCATTTTTCCCGATCTTCACAATTATCTTCAAAACATCCGTATTTATCCGCGGAAACTTGACATTTATCCTCCCTTGTGGACCAAGCGTAAACCATGCGGTCGTTTACTGGCTTTTGGTTAAGAAATCGTAGGATGGGCCTCGAGTCGTGTCTTAGGTCCCTATGGGCCGTCTTCCGACTCGATACGTTTCTTACGATTTCTTTCGATAAAGAACAAACTTTCCGTGGTTTTTAACTCGCAAAGTTTGATCGATAATTTTGAATAGCGGAAAACATAGACTGAGCTTGCTACGGTCTTCGGGAGATAGCATTTTAAGGTTTGACGAGAATGCATGGACTGGTGTCGTCTTGACGTTTCGGAAGAGCTCAGTCGCTATGCAGCGACCGAGCGGGACGAGCTCTCGGTCAAAAGAAAACAAAATATAGGTTCTATTATACGCGGATCCATAAATGATCCAATTACCATCCTTCTTTTTTGTTTTGTAGGAGTTAAAAAAATAATATGATGGTTCCGTTGCTTTATATATCATTTTTTTAATCTGTCTATAATTCAGCAATCCCAAAGTGTCTTTTTTTTTTGTTTTTGTAAATAAGCTTCCGGTGTGAAAACAAAGTTTGTGACGTTGAGATGTGCCCGAATATGGAAAATATCATTTTAAATACCCCTTTCTTATCCCATACTACTCTTTCAATATATAATCTAATTTTCTTAATCTAAAAAATTTCATATCGAATTCGAAGTACCATGCTATTATTACTTAACTAATTCATATTTCCGAGGGCGAAGGCATAGTATTTTTTCTTTAAAATAAAAAAACTCCTTGGTGCTAAGCGTGAGGGAATGCTACACGTTTGGTAATTTCTCCTCCGACTAGGATAAAGGATGCTATTGAAGCGGCAAATCCCATGCATATTGTCTGTACATCGGGTCGCACGAGCGGGACGAGCGCTCGGTCGCTACGTAGCGACCGAGCTTGGCCGAGAGATCGGTCGCTACGTAGCGACCAAGCTTTGGCTCGGTCGCTACGTAGCGACCGAGCGGGTTGGATGCTCGGTCGCTACGTAGCGACCAAGATCGGCTCGGACTTGGTTGCTACGTAGCGACCGGACAGCGTGTATGTGCGGTAGCTACGCAATGATCGAGCTTGGTTCGTTTGCTTTGAATCTTCAAGGATACTTCTTCGTAAAAACTTCGTATTGGTTATTTTTTACGAAAATTATATCTTTCTTTTTACTACCTCTTTCGGAAATGTGATTTCTGAGGGTTTTCGGGTGATAATTCCGTCGTAACCGTTTTGACCCCAATAGTTAGCCCCCCAGCCCGTTAGGACCATGCATCGTAGGGTCCTAGCGTGCGGTTAGGCATGTTTGGCAAGTTAGGCGTGTTGGACGGAATTAATATCCGAAAGTCCGAGTTTGAATAGTAACTTCTCATGCCTATAAGAAGGGAGGTAACTTGTTTCTAGTTTTTCACTTCATTATCTTCTCAAAGTTTAAGAGTGAAAAGGTCCTTTCAATTTTCACTCTCTGGCATTGAGATTTTTCCTTTCCCTCCCTGTTGAGAATGTCTCAAGGGATTTCGGGAAACGCTCGGCCTACTATCTTCAATTGCGAAACTGTCTGTGACCAACGCGGTGAGGTTGTTCGAGAGATCGACTCCGCTGACCCTGCCGAGGCTGACGCACATTGGGTGGCTTTGTCCAACGTGGAAGAACCGCCTCCCGAGCCGTGGGTTCCCGTGAGGCCTTTTTCGGAAAGGGTCATCGGGAGACCGAGCAGGTGTACCCTCCCATTCCTTGGGACCGTACGCAGCTTCTGTCACGTTCCGGAAAACGTGGATTTTCGATTACCCCTCGAGGGGGAGAGGGCTGACGAACATCCCAAAGGCTTTTTTACTTTGTACGAGGAGCATCTGATGCGTGCTCGCCTATGGTTTCCCATACCGTCGGTTATAGTAGTGTTTCTGAACCTTTTGGAAGTTTCGATAAGTCAGATTTCTCCCCGCGGTATAAACCACCTTGTCGGGTTGCTAGTCTTGGGATACGAGCGAGGCATAAAGCTTACTGCTGAATATCTCGAAGCTTTCCTTACGATGTCTCGTGTTGGGGCCGATCGTCTGTATGGTTTTAGACCGCGTACTTTTATGGAGGTCCTGAAAGGATTCCCTCAGGGCGATCGTGGATGGAAGAGTTACTTTTTTTACGTTAGATTGGATCAAGCCTCGGTTGCCGTGGAGTGCCTTCCCTCGTTTAGGCGACTGTGGGGGGTAGGAGGTAACGTGTTGAATGATCACTCGTTATTTTCTTACCACCCACTTTTTTTTACTTTATATCTGAACTATGTCTATTTTGTAGTGCACAACCCCATTCCTCCTTTTCTGGAAGATCTGTGCGTCGTTCGAAACCTTCTCCGTGGTGGCCCGCTGCTTTGGGGTTACTTTTCTCCCGAGAGGGTCCGTGCTGCGGTCGAAACTCATCGATCTTGTTTCAGCTCGTCGATTGATGATGACATGGGGGTGTTTTTTGAAGATACTTCCTTGCCTGCTGTCTATGCCACTGGGCAGAGCAGTGGTCAAAGGCCGCCCGACGCTGAGGATGATGCAGAACCGACCGTTGAGGATCCCGTCTTTGGTGGGTGAGAAGGTAGCGATTGGACGGACTGATCCTTTGTGTCGATGGTTGAGTTGGATTATCGTTTATTTGTTTTCGGCCGAGTGTGGCCTTTAAATTTGGATTTCGTTTAGGCCTAGATGGCTGTATTTGTATTTTCCGGGACTGGTCGTTGGTGGCTTTGAATCCCTTACCGCTTTACGCAGTTTATATATATGATGAATGTTTCATCTCAAATTTTCCTGAGTATGTTCGAAGTAAATATGAGTTGTCGTCTCATATTTAGTTCCGCTGAGACGTTCAATCTGTTGGTTCATTCGTGATTCTCGTAGAAAATTACTTATCTCTACGATTTTCGGGAACATTGAGATGTGAACAGAGAGACATGGTTTAGGATCTCGTATCTTTTGGATATCATGTCTTGAGATGTTTGAGACCAGAGCGTTGGGTTTAGGGCAAGACCTAGGTTTACTTTCGGTTGAGGTTTGTGCGGTGACTAGCCGGCTATCGTTTTTCCTGTTGCGATTTCTTCCTGACTCGCACCGATTTAAAGTCCGCGATAGGTTCTCGGCTTATATGACTTGTATGGTACGAATCGAGCATCTTCTTAGAGGCAATTTTTAAGCCAACTGGGAGTGCTAAACCAAAATTTCAGATTTTTGTTGTAGCGCGCTTTCGTCCTAGTGTTGGACGTTTTTGAAGATCAAAAGAGTGATCGAGTTGCGTATGTTTAAGACGGCTGGCGTGTTCGTCGGGGCCAATCGACGAACCGGGTGTAAGTTTTTTGTGGTCGCGTTCGGACAATTTGTTAGTATTATCTTCGAATTTAAACTTTGCGACGTCTCGCAGTTGTTTCGAGGATTATACGTGAATCTTTGTGTGTTTGAAAGATTATAATTTTACGATTTTGAGCCGTATGAGGCTGCAGACAAGAGTCTTAACGTTTCCAGGCGGGTCCTGAAAGTTTTTGCGTTTAACCGAATCGTAAACGTTTTTGATAAAAAGGAGCAACGTAGATTATAGTATTCATTTTTGAAGTTTCTAAAAACTCGATTACAATAACGAAGATTTTTTGAAGTGGGAGTATACGAGTATACGCACCCACTCCCCCCCCCCTCCTTTTTAGAGAGGGGGATAGCTGAACTCGTCTTTTGACGAGCTGCCTATGTACCCCTTTCGAGGATCAAGCCATCTCGTAGTTTTGCTTCATGCCGCGAGTGTTTTTACTCGGCGGTAGACGTCGCGCTGTCCGCCTTGACTGTGTTGATCGTGGCTGGGTCAACGCTATTTTCCGGATGTTCCGGTTGAGTTGTAGCGTGGGCTTCGGACTCGTGTCGAGTTTCGGCGTCCGATGCGTTTGCGTTGGTAGACAATTTTAATTCGTCTTTTCTTGGGGCGTTTTTGGCTGAAGATGGATCTATCTTCGTGTGTTTGCCGTTTGCAGTTGCAGAAGTCGTGATTTGCCTTAACTTGTGCTCTGCGAGGAAGCATAGCCGCAACTGTTTTTGGCATCCCCAGATAGCCGCGACTTCGCTTGGGGTTGGGAATTTGAGACCCATGTGGTAGGTCGACGGAACTGCCTGCATGGCGTTGAGCCATGGGGTTCCCATGATCACGTTGTAGATAGCGGGATGATCGACTACCGCGAACTCGACGATTTTCGTGATCTCCTTGGCCATGACTGGCAACTGGATCGATCCAAGAGTCATCGATACTTCGCCTGAAAAACCCGTGAGCGGTTTTGGCGTCGGAATTACTTCTCCGAGTTTGATGCTCATCCGCTTGAGAGTGTCGCGAAATATTACGTTGACCGTGCTTCCCGTGTCGACGAGTATCCTTCCGACTTCTAAGTCTCGTATGACAAGATCTATGATGAGCGGATCGCAGTGAGGTTGATCGATGCTGCCGGCTTCCTCCTTTGTGAAGGTGATCGAGCAATTTTGGCCATCTCGGGGAGGAGACCATGTAGGCCAATTTGCACTCGACTCTGCCTTCCATTGGTAAGCCTTGATGGCCGACACAGTGTCGCCGCAGTATTGTGATCCTCCGATGATCATGTTGACTCTGCGACGATTGTTATCATTCCCCTTGTCGTCCGGCCTCCTACCGCGTTTATCCCCGGGTTGGTTTTGTTGAGGGGATTTTTCAGCGGGCGGATTTATGTCCGTCTTTCGAGGGCGATCAGAGTCGAGGATGGGATCCTTGACGCTGGTCACTTCCGAGAGCTCGCCAGCGAGCATCTTCGCGGCCAGCCTTGCTCCCAAGACTTTGCAGTTGGTCGTGGAGTGTCCTCGGGACTGGTGGAGCTCGCAGAAGGTGTTTTCGTCGTACCCTTGATTGCGGGTCCACGTGTTGCCCATGGTTCGGCCTTGATCCGAATTGATCGCATAATTATGCGCCCCTTGGAGATCTTCCCCCTCGTGATGAACGTACTTGTCGTTACGAGAGTTCTTCTTTCTCCCCTTCGGATCCACGTTCTTCGAGGATGGTCTTGCCGCCTTATGTTTTTGCGATAAGACTTTAGTTTCTTCCTCGACTATGATGTAGTCCGTCGCTTTGTGGAGGGCGCCCTGGATCGTTCGCGGTTTGTCGAGACTTATCCACTTTCTGAATTTCGACTTGTACCAGAGCGTCTTTCTCAGCGCGTCGATGGCCACTTTGTCGCTTATCCCCCCGCTGACCCTGGACATTATCAGCTTGAACCGACTGATAAACTCGCGGAGGGGTTCGTCTTCCCTCTGGGAGAGACTCCAGATATCAACATCGGAAGTTTCTCTGTCTATGAATACAAAGTATTGTTTGAGAAATTCCGATGCGAGCTGTCGGAAACTCCCGATGGTGTTGCGATGAAGGCGTGCGAACCACTCGAGCACCGCTCCTTCCAGATTTTTGACGAACAGGCGGCAGTAGCCGGCATCCTTTTCGCCGTCCTTCAGTTTAGCTCTTCCCATTGCGATGTGGAAAGCCTGAAGGTGCGCTTTTGGATCGGCCGTACCATCGTACTTTGGTACTTTGATTTTTCCCGGATCAGATACCCTCATATCCGAAATGCGACTGGTAAAAGGGGTCTTCCGAGCTCATTCCAGCAGTCGATCGATTTCGGGGGCAGCACTAGTAGCATGATGGATTTGAGACTTTACGGCCCTTACTTCCGCCGCAGGCTTGGTGATGTAGTCGCGAAGATCGCGGATATCCGATGTTTCGTCAGTAGATTTCCGAGCCTGTCGGCGTTTACTGCGAGTGAGCTCGGTTTGCCTTTCAGCCAGCTCCTCTGGTTCATTCCAATAGGCGATTTCCTCTTCTTCCGTCATTGGGTTTTCGAACGGGGAGCTTTCCCGAGTAGATCGGCTTCTGGTCCTTCTTGGATGTCTGTCGACGTCCTCGTCGGTGTCGTTGGAGACATCGCTAGGATCCAGGTCAATGCACTCGGGTTCGTTACCCTCCGAGTCCTTTGCAGGGGGCGGAGGACTTTCAGGGTTCCCCTTTTCGATGGAGATTTCTCGCTAGGGTTTTGACCCGAAGGTCGTTCCCGAGCGACTCCAGATCTGTCGAGTGGGGTAGCGAAGTCGAGCTTCTTCCCGTGGATTTTGGTGGTTCCGCGGGGACGGATTGCTCCAGTCCTTTCCGTTAACGTTTCAACCTGTTTGGTCAAGGTACTCACGAGCTTATCCTGTTCTTCCGACCTTTTCTCATAGGTGGCGAACATCTTTTAAAACTCCTCGAGCGTCCCGGCGTTGGCTTGTGCGTTGGCCGCGGATACGTCCGCTGCTGGAGTGTGGAGATCGGTGCCGCTGCCTCCGTTAAGAGGAGTCTGCACGTTATCCGCATCGTTAGTTGACATGTCTGATTGAGCGTGATGTGGCTTTTGCGGGTTAGATTGATCCGTACCCACCCTCCTTCTAGCGCTAAACTGTGGGAACCGAAATTTGCACTGTCGATTTCCATTTAAATAAGGAAACTAGGAAAACCCTGATTTCCCAGAGGACCCGGATATCTGCTAATTACCACACGTCAAGCAATCAGAACACGAGAATAACAACGATAAGAATAAGAAATCAAAAAAAGAGAGCAAAGTAGATCTTATTCCGAATCTGCGTATGAGCGTTTACAACAAGGTATAAGCCTGGGCTCGAGAGCTGTCGGCGAGATTCCTAGTTTAGCAACCTAAGACGGCTAAACCTAATTGAGTCGCAGCTCGAATAACAAAAACGGAAAATTGCCTAATTGCTCTAAGTGCTAAGTTTGCTCTGAAAAGTTCTCTCTTTATGCTCCTCGCCTAGGACTCCTTATATACTAGCTCCAAGGTCGGTTTAAGCTTTTACTCTTCTGACCTTAATCCGTCATAGCATAAAAATGGAGATATTCCATTTTTCCTGATCTTCACAATTATCTTCAAAACTTCCGTATTTATCCGCGGAAACTTGACATTTATCCTCCATTTGGAACCAAGCGTA
>NW_026014846.1:0-12500 GCF_020379485.1 Brassica napus
GTGTGTGTCTGACGGACAACACGGACGTCTGTGTGTGCTAACAGGACACCACGGACGTTCCTGTGTGTGCGGACGGACACCCACGGACAGCCAAGACGTCCTGTGTGTGCTGAGGGACACACACAGACGTCCTTGTGTGTGCTGCCGGAATCCCACAGGACGTCCTGTATGTGTACTTAACAGACAGCCCACGTGGCCAAAATCACCAAAAGTCCCACGGAAGTCAGCGTGCTGAGTCCAAGGACCACGTGCGGATATGTGTACTGAGGGACACCATAGAACGTCCTGTGTATGCTGACGGACAACCGGACACACAGGAACACAGAAGGACAGCAAGGACGTCTTGTGTGGGCTGACGACACACCCACGGACTCCTGTGTGTGCTGACGGACACCAACGGACGTCCTGTGTGTACTGAACAGATAGCCCACGTGGGCCAAAATCACCCGAACAGTCCACGGGAGGGTCAGCGTGCTGAGTCCAAGGACCAACGTGCTTAATGATGGTACTGACGAACAGCCACGGACGTCATGTGTGTGCTGACGGACACACACGACAGCCATGGACGTCCTGTGTGTGCTGACGGACACACACAATACAGCCACGGACGTCTTGTGTGTGCTGACGGACACCCACGGACGTCCTGTGTGTACTGAACAGACACCCACGTGGGCCAAAATCACCCAAACAGTCCACGGCAAGGGCCAGCGTGTTGAGTCCAAGGACCAACAGCTGATAGTGTACTGAGGGACAGCCACGGACGTCCTGTGTGGTGCTGACGGACACAGACGGACACACAGACACAAACAGACAGCCATGACGTCCTGTGTGTGCTGGCGGACACCCACGGACGTCCTGTGTGTCTGAACTACAGCCCACGTGGGCCAAAATCACCCGAACAGTCCACAGGAAGGGTCAGCGTGCTGAGTCCAAGGACCAACATGCAGATATGTGTACTGATGGACAGCCACAGACGTCCTGTGGTGTTTGACGGACACACACGGACAGCCACAAAAGTCTTGTGTGTGCTGACGGACACCCACAGACGTCATGTGTGTGCTGACGAACACCCACGGACATCCACGGACGTCCTTTGTGTCTGACGGACACACACTGACGTCCTGTGTGTACTTAACAGACAGCCCACGTGGGCCAAAATCACCCAAACAGTCCACGGGAAGGGTCAGCATGCTGATCCAAGGACTAACGTGGCTGATATGTGTACTGATGGACAGCCACAAACGTCTTGTGTGTGCTGACGGACACACACGGACAGCCAAGGACGTCTTGTGTGTGCTGACGGACACCCACGGATGTCATGTGTGTGCTGCCGGACACCCACGGACGTCATGTGTGTACTGAACAGACAGCCCACGTGGGCCAAAATCACCCGAAAAGTCCACGGGAAGGCCAGCGTGCTGAGTCCAAGGACCAGGGTGCTGATATGTGCACTGATGGACAGCCACTGACGTCCTGTGTATGCTGACGGACACACACGGACACACACAGACAGCCACGGACACCCACGGACGTCCTGTGTGTACTGAACAGACTGCCCACGTGGGCCAAAATCAGCCAAACAGTCCACGGGAAGGGCCAGCGTGCTGAGTCCAAGGACCAACGTGCTGATAATGTGTACTGATGACAGCCACGACGTCCTGTGTGTGCTGACGGACACAGACGGACACGCACAGACACACACGTACAGCCACGGACGTCCATGTGTGTGCTGGCGGACACCAACGGACGTCCTGTGTGTACTGAACAGACAGCCCATGTGGGCCAAAATCACCCGAACAGTCCACGGGAAGGGTCAGCGTGCTGAGTCCACGGACCAACGTGCTGATACGTGTACTGACGGACAGCCACGGACGTCCTGTGTGTGCTGACGGACACACACGGACAGCCATGGACGTCCTGTGTGTGCTTACGGACACACACGGACACACACGTACAGCCACAGTCATCTTGTGTGTGCTGACGGACACACACGGACGTCCTGTGTGTACTGAACAGACAGCCCATGTGTGCCAAAATCACCCACGGATAGCCAAAATCACCCGAGAAGCAAAAAAGTCAAAAATTAATATTTTTGAAGAAAGTTTTCTGAAAGGAAACATCAAAATATGTCAGCAAAGAGTTTAGAATGTCAAGTGTTGATCAAAAGTTGCTGTAGACATCCGTTTAGACCGGAAACCCCGAACTTTGTAGCATGCAAAAGACATGGTTAGAAGCAAAAGAAAATCATGAAAACTTACCAGAAAATATCTTTAACCATTCTTATGAAGCATGCAAAAAATCAGATTCAAATTCCAAGTATTTTTTTTTTACATCAAAAATACTCTCGGAACACAACCAATGTCTACTGGTGACAGACTGAAAAAAGTGTTTGTCTATATAAGGGGTAGGCACTCTTCTGAGCCTACCCTCAGTACCCGAAGGGGTATGTAGTGTTGGATTGCTCGGTCCAACACTATCGATGGCTGGGTTGAGGTCGATGGCCGGATTGTCTCCAATGAATTTTCCGGTAACTTTTCCGGCGAATTTCTGGCGGACTGTTTTGCCCCTAACTCAAATTTTCGCGCTTGTGTGGTGTTGGCCTGGTTTCATCCGTCTTCCCGTTGCTCTTTGATTACATCTCAAGAGTGGTTGGAAAGATTGATGTTAGCGGGGCAAATGAACATTTGGCGTATGAGTGGTGATTGGATAGCTAGTGTTTGTAGGCTCTGTGCTCGCGCACCCAACTGCAGACCAACTATCCTCCTTAGTTTCTTCACTAGCATAGTTTTATGCTTGTTGAACTGATCCGGGCATGTGTTGCGTACCTATATGGAAGGAATTGTTGCGGCATCTCCTTCAGTGGGGAAGTCGTGAACACATAAGCAGGCACTTGTGATCCTTGCGTCTTTGCATAATTTATTTATTGTTCGCAAAGGTGAATAAGCTGTTTGCTGAGATCTCGGTTGTGGAAATATTATGGCGGTGACTCGAAGAAATTTTGTCCTGCTAAGCACGTTTGTCTCCGGACAAAAGATGACGGTCAAGTCTGCGTCTGTTCCCACTTTCCATGTGTCTGCGGGAATATGACGTGGTCTTGCCCTGATTTATGAATGCTACCTGGTTGATCCTGCTAGTAGTCATATGCTTGTCTCAAAGATTAAGCCATGCATGTGTAAGTATGAACGAATTCAGATTGTGAAACTGCGCATGGCTCATTAAATCAGTTATAGTTTGTTTGATGGTAACTACTACTCGAATAACCATAGTAATTCTAGAGCTAATACGTCCCCGACTTCTGGAAGGGATGTTTTTTGTTAGATAAAAGGTCAAGGTGGGCTCTGCCCGTTGCTCTGATGATTCATGATAACTTGACGGATCGCATGGCCTTAGTGCTGGCGATGCATCATTTAAATTTCTGCCCTATCAACTTTCGATGGTAGAGGATTAGGGTTTGATTCTGGAGAGGGAGCCTGAGAAACGGCTACCACATCCAAGGAAGGCCGCAGGCGCGTAAATTAGCCAATCCTGACACGGGGAGGTAGTGACAATAAATAACAATACCGGGCTCTTTGGTAATTGGAATGAGTACAATCTAAATCCCTTAACGAGGATCCATTGGAAAGCAAGTCTGGTGCCAGAAGCCGCGGTAATTTTAGCTCCAATAGCGTATATTTAAGCTGTTGCAGTTAAAAAGCTCGTAGTTGAACCTTGGGATGGGTCGCCCGTTCCACCTTCGGTGAGCACCGGTCGGCTTGTCTCTTCTGTCGGTGGTATGCTCCTGGCCTTAACTGGCTGGGTCGTGCCTCCGGTGCTGAATTAGAGTGCTCAAAGCAAGCCTACGCTCTGTATACATTAGCATGGGATAACATCATAGGATTTTGATCCTATTGTGTTGGCCTTCGGGATCGGAGTAATGATTAACAGGGACAGTCGGGGGCATTCTTATTTCATAGTCAGAGTTGAAATTCTTGGATTTATGAAAGACGAACAACTGCGAAAGCATTTGCCAAGGATGTTTTCATTAATCAAGAACGAAAGTTGGGGGCTCGAGGACGATCAGATACCGTCCTAGTCTCAACCATAAACGATGCCGACCAGGGATCAGCGGATGTTGCTTTTAGGACTCCGCTGGCACCTTATGAGAAATCAAAGTTTTTGGGTTCCAGGGGAGTATGGTCGCAAGGCTGAAACATAAAGGAATTGACAGAAGGGCACCACCAGGAGTGGAGCCTGCGGCTTAATTTGACTCAACACGGGGAAACTTACCAGGTCCAAACATAGTAAGGATTGACAGACTGAGAGCTCTTTCTTGATTCTATGGGTGGTGGTGCATGGCCGTTCTTAGTTGGTGGAGCGATTTGTCTGGTTAATTCTGTTAACGAACGAGACCTCAGCCTGCTAACTAGCTACGTGGAGGCATCCCTTCACGGAGACTATGGCCATTTAGGCCAAGGAAGCTTGAGGCAATAACAGGTCTGTGATTCCCTTAGATATTCTGGGCCGCACGCGTACTACACTGATGTAATTATCGAGTTCACACCTTGACGGACAGGCCCGGGTAATCTTTGAAATTTCATCGTGATGGGGATAGATCATTGCAATTGTTGGTCTTCAACGAGGAATTCCTAGCAATTCATCAGCTCCCATTAACTACGTCCCTGCCCTTTGTACACACCGCCCGTCGCTCCTACAAATTGAATGATCCGGTGAAATGTTCGGATCACGGCGACGTGGGTGGTGTAACACCCTGATCCGGCCGACAAGGCCATGGTCAAAGCCTTACATCGCCTGGTCCACTTCCTGGCCGAACCTCTTAATTTGTGCCCTTAATTTATAATATCGCCTAAAGGCGAGGGCTAACTTAAACCTTAGATAAAGACTTCCCTAGTCATTAATAGCTTAGATCCTTTCAACAGATACGCAGCAGATTATTCTCTAGTTTACCATTGGTCTAAAACCAATCTAACACTTGTCTGGTCGAATCACCTTAGCCTTGGTCAGTTTACTCAACTACCAATTAGCTTAAAGGTCAATCCTAAACCCAAACTAAGCCATACGATTCTGAGGTTCCATTCCCCTAAACCATTCTATCTAGATCTACATAAGTAAATGCTAGATCATACCTTTGCCACATCTATGGAGCTTATTAGCTCATTGGTCCTCCATTGACTCAAATTGCTCTTGCTTGACAGCTGAACCCCGATCACTTAATGATCTTACTTAACGTCCTTATTGTGACTCCTGCATCAAACAACTCCCCTAGGTACTTAGTCATTCAACCAACCATCCCCACAGACATAAGTAACCTTTCAGAAGTCTTTGAAAGGATAAGGGTTTGCATCTAGCCTTTTCGGCTCATGCACAATCCGAAATCCTTTTGCCTTATAGGCAATAGTACCAAGTCCATCTTCTGGACTGACAAAGCTCATTATATCCTAAGTCAATCAACCAACCATCCTCACATGACTTGGAACTAATGAGTCTTCATCTGGCCTGACCGGCCTTGGGACTTAACCCAGACAGCATATATGATTTGTTCATACCAACCGATGCATTCATTAATCAGGTTAGGACCGACACCTTGAACCATCATTCAGAGTTAAGGTCGTCCATACTCAACCATGATCAGATCTTACACGGCCTTCCTTGAACAATCACATTTAGGCTCAGTATCTATGGTCTACGACACATAGTACTAGCTACACACTTCGCCATGACTCTTAGCCAATCTCGAAGCTATCAACACCAAGGTTGATATCTAGAAGCATCACATCAATACTCTTACTCCAGCAACGTGACTATCCATACTAGTGTTCGGCCATCGAACCATCGTCATGAAACATGATACGACCACTAGACTTGATAAGCCATCGTCCACTTAGCATGTACTGATATAACCGGCCTTCCATTGCCATCATGTGGGTCTAAGCCCTACATGAGGCATATGGCGCCTATCCTACTCACCAACCCAAGGTTGATCGTAAGATGTCCCACTTAGCCTTTGCGGCCAGAACCATCCATCCATTGACCATGGATTATGGTTCATACATCAATCATGTTGTACGGATTGCTTTATCCTTAAGGCCTTCGCTATTTCCTTACAATCATGTATTGACCTGTAGGACAACCTATTTCCATCATGTGGGTCCACGCCTAACATAATGCATGTGGTGTCCTTGTGACCATCGAACCACTCGTACCCTTTTCGGTCCCGTTCTGTTCGTACCCTTTCAGTTCCGACCCGTTTGTACCCGTTCGGTCACGAACCATTCACATCCGATGGATCATGATACGTTCGTACCTCTTGGATCACGACACGTTTGTACCTCTTGGATCACAACACGTTCGTACCTCTTGGATCACGACATGATCGCAGATCTTGGATCACGATACATTGCATCCTTGGGATCACGATGCACCCTT
The DNA here is from genome assembly GCF_020379485.1 of Brassica napus. Taxonomy (NCBI): domain Eukaryota; kingdom Viridiplantae; phylum Streptophyta; class Magnoliopsida; order Brassicales; family Brassicaceae; genus Brassica; species Brassica napus. The sequence continues at coordinate 6,424 of NW_026014846.1, forward strand.
TGGTCATTGGTACCCTTTGGTCCTCGTACCCTTTGATACTTGCAACCCTTGGTATCTCGTACCTTTTGGTTACTTGCATCCTTTGGTATCTCACAACCTTTGGTAACTCATGACCCTTGGCAACACGCAACCTTTGGCGACTAGTACCCTTTTGATCAAACCTATCCGCTATGGTTAGCAATCAACGTAACCAACCATGACCCCAGGGTCTATAACGTGGTAATATGGTTAACTATCACGTTCCATATATATATATATATATAAAATATAAAGAGACAGAGATAGAACCACTCACAGCCGCGATAGCCCTTACCGATCGGTCAGTCCGTCTCTCGGCTAACCACCCTTGGACCCTTGGTCCTTGGCGCCTATTTCCCTCCAGGAATAGGTATTCCTATTGGCCTTAGTGACTTATAAAATCCACGGCCTCATATGGCTAAAGCCATACTCACCATGAACCGGATCGTGCCCTTATGGCTTTGATCCTGGATTATGCCCTTCCGGCTTAGATCCTCGTTTCTCATTGGGGGATCCCTTTGTTTAGGACGTATGTCTTTTGTCTCAGACAGAATGAGACTGAATGAGAATGAATTCATAATCCCTGGACGTCCTCCCCTTTATATATAGAACCAAAGTTCATGTGCGAAGAGTCACATCCCTTCGAAGCATCCTTTTGGGACAGATCTTGGCCATCGATTACAATCAATGGTCCAGATCGTACCTGTTCAGAAATAGAAGGTTTCAGACCTTATAGGCACGTCCAACCCAAGACAAGACCTGGTACCCAAGCCCACGGCCTGCCCATAAGAGCCCAACGACTCATGGACTACATGGCCGGACCTCATGGTCCGCCACTGACCCGGACCAGGACCATCGGCCCAAAACTCGAACAGTCCGTCGAGCTGAGATGAGCTGACTCCCAGCTGCCTCAGCTGAGTGAGATAGTAGTCCAGCTAGTTGAGCTGATTTAACTTGGAACGAGCTAGGCTGAGCTTGACCGAGCTACGTCTAGCTGATCGAGCTTCTCGTAAGCATCGCCCAGCTTCTGTACAGCTTATCCTAGGTGACTTCTTTCTCTTATAAGGTTAAGTCTCAGCATCCTCACGTCCTTAACCTTCTATCTTGGCCATGGAACGCTAGCCTTAAGGTCTTAAGACCGGCTGGTACGTTTCCCTCGAACCATGGTCGTCCCGACAATCCTATCCATGATTGGGGCGTGATAAGTCTCCACCACTTGAAATGGATTCGTCCTCGAACCCGGTGATGATTATACCTTGTCTTAAGACAAAATATTCCAGCCGAACTTATTCTAGTCTTGATCAGGGAATAGAACAAGCCTGATTCAGAACAACAAAAACCACTTCGATGATCAAATTCCTTTGACCGTCGTTATACAAGTCTCCCTTACTTGATAAGGATTTAACCACAAACAATCCTATCAGGGGGTCCTTCTGGTTTTGCTTATGGCACCCTTACTGGTCTACTTCGACCACAGTCGAGGGTCCATCAAGCATTCATTCAAGTGATACTTGTAATTCCATCCAAAGACATTCCTTGTGTCACTAGACGAACTCTCCAGGTTGCGGTCCTAGTATCCAACAAGTCTATGTCATTCTTTCGAATATCATCTTCTTCAGATTTTATTCTATCTCTGATCATAGTCCACGACTAGATCATAACAAGTCCCTAGGACATGCTGCATACTCGAGCCTTAGTAGATTTGGCCAATCCCCACGCCACTCGATGTACCAGTCAAGTCCTCACGAACTCGTTCCAATCTTTAGGCTGCTCGTCCTAGAACGAGTCGTAACAGATTGTTATGGTTCTTTTGTCCTTTATGGACAATAAGGTTCATGACCTCAGCCAGAACGTACTGGATCATCCCCATAACCAGCCACAACCTTTTCAGGCTTGGCCACTTTGCGATCTTAGTCCCTCCAGACTAAAAACGCCTCAGACTTGACCTCTGTCCTTCACTGGACTTTGTCATAATTCGATCCTGGTCCATTTATCGACGTGATCGTATTCCGGTCCTGGTCCACTCAGGGACTCGACTGTTTCACCCCGACCATAGGTCCATCTCCGAATAGGTCGTGGCCTGATCCTCATCCCTTACTGGACTTGATCATTCTCTTCTCAACCTTAGGTCAATCTCCCACTTGGTTGTACTGTGACCATGGTCCTCTCTCGGACGTGGTCGACTTCAGCTCGGCCATCTCGGCAGGAGCCATCAGAAACAGACTCTAGGACAGTGGAGCTGCCCCTGGTTCCAGTTCAATCATAAATGGATCCGACCTATCAGGGGGGACACCCTGTAGCGAGCGGAACACATCTGGGAACTTAGACACCAACGGGTCCTCAGACAGATCTTTCAGATCAACAGAATTGCTGTGCTCAATAGTTGTAGTTGTGGTAAAAAAATACTTCACAACCCTGTCTATGCATCCGATTCACTTGGACTGCTGACACCCCTTCTTTCCTTAGAGCAGGACTCAGACTCAGACTTTGGTACTGGATCGGGTGAGGTCCAGTCTCCAATTGCACACGAACTTGGTGGCAATCGAGAGTGGCCCAATACTTTCCCAAAGAGATTCATGTATAGGATCATCTCATGATTCTGTAGGCGCGTGGATATTTTTCTCAATCAGATCTACAGGCAGATTTCTCCACTGGATCATCACCGGGATATTTTTCATGAGCCCTAGTGAATGCATTATTTGCCCACCGGCTGCCCTCACTAGTCTCGAATCATCCCAGAACTCAGACAGAACAGACTCTTTCCGACCAGTCCCGGACTCACAAAACTATGTGTAGCCTCTGTTTTTCGAAAAGTATGTGTGTTTCCACACCACAAATCCACTTGTGGAAAATATCTCAGTTCATGACCACACCACAAAGAACGTCCCATAACATCCCTCATGACGTCGCCAATCACTTAATACTTCCACTACCATTAGGTACCTAGATGAGTAGGATTTCGGTTCGATCACATATTTGGAAAACGTCCCATACCATTCTCCAAAGCGTCTTACTATTGCAAATGCTCACACCATTCACAACAGCAATTATAATATACTACAATCCCCAACATACTAAGATACTTAACATCATGTTCTTCCAATGATTGGAATGAACACCCTGAGTTTCCTCATTCTTTCTTTGGATGGATTCAGATTGAAATTGATTCATTCCATCTGACTCGATTAATGGAAACCTACCTTGACTTATACCGAGTCCTAACTGATCCATCTGATCAGAAGTCCACTCGTGTACTGGTCATGTAGTGTCTCCCTTGAGTCAGATTTTAATATTGCATATGCTTTACTTATTATGAACGACCATCAAGGGATAACACTTTACTTCAGTAGAATGCTGCACGTTTATTTCAACCCAAGCCACTCTGTGGTCCATGTTACTTCCCTTTTTCAGGTCATCCATAAACAAGTCTTGCATTGCTTCCATCCCTTCCAACCCGTCTATTACTTCTAAATACTAGATATACCAACCTTTCTGTTTTTAGGTTCTTGCCCTTGGAAAACGTATCTTGGCTAAGCCGGTTCATCTTAGAATTCCCACATTCACAAGCATGATACCCTAGCTTTCCTCAACTCTTTCTTGGCTCACCCAAACTAAGGTTTCATAGTCATCATAGTTTGGAAATAATTTCGGTATGAAACTCATAATCTTAGAGCGTTGTCCTAAACAGGATCAAGCATGCTCTGATACCAACTTGTAATAGCCCGATCCGGCCGACAAGACCGTGGTCAAAGCCTTACATCGCTCGGTCCACTTCCTGGCCGAACCTCTTAATTTTTGCCCTTTATTTATGATATCGCCTAAAGGCAAGGGCTAACTTAAACCTTATCTAAAGTCTTCCCTAGTCATTAATAGGTTAGATCCTTTCAACAGATACGCAGCGGATTACTCTCTAGTTAACCATTGGTCTAAAACAAATCTAACACTTGTCTGGTCGAATCACCTTAGCCTTGGTCAGCTTACTCAACTACCAATTAGCTTAAAGGTCAATCCTAAACCCAAACCAAGCCATACGATTCTGAAGTTCCATTCCCCTAAACCATTCTATCTAGATCTACATAAGTAAATGCTAGATCATACATTTGCCACATCTATGGAGCTTATTAGCTCATCGGTCCTCCATTGACTCAAATTTCTCTTGCTTGACAGCTGAACCCCGATCACTCAATGATCTTACTTAAGGTTCTTATCGTGACTCCTGCATCAAACAACTCCCATAGGTACTTAGTCATTAAACCAACCATCCCCACATACATAAATAACCTTTGAGAAGTCTTTGAAAGGATAAGGGTTTGCATATGGCCTTTCTCGGCTCATGCACAATCCGAAATCCTTTTGCCTTATAGGCAATAGTACCAAGTCCATCTTCCGGACTGACAAAGCTCATTAGATCCTAAGTCAATCAACCAACCATCCTCACATGACTTGGAACTGATGAGTCTTCATCTGGCCTGACCGGCCTTGGGACTTAACCCAGACAACATATATGATTTGTTCATACCAACCGATGCATTAATTAATCAGGTTAGGACTGACACCTTGAACCATCATTCAGACGTAAGGTCGTCCATACTCAATCATGATCAGATCTTACACGGCCTTCCTTGAAACACTTAGGCTCAGTATCTATGGTCTACGACACATAGTACTAGCCACACACTTCGTCATGACTCTTAGCCAATCTCGAATCTATTAACACCAACGTTGATATCTAGAAGCATCACATCAATACTCTTACTCCAGCAACGTGACTATCCATACTAGTGTTCGGCCATCGAACCATCGTCATGAAACATGATCCGACCACTAGACTTGATAAGCCATCGTCCACTTAGCATGTACTGATATAACCGGCCTTCCATTGCCATCATGTGGGTCTATGCCCTACATGAGGCATATGGCGCCTATCTTACTCACCAACCAAAGGTTGATCGTAAGATATCCCACTTAGCCTTTGCGGCCAGAACCGTCATCCATTGACCATGGATTATGGTTCATACATCAATCATTTTGTACGGATTGCACTAGCCTTAAGGCCTTCGCTATTTCCTTAGACTCATGTATTGACCTGTAGGACAACCTATTGCCATCATGTGGGTCCACGCTCAACATAATGCATTTGGTGTCCTTATGACCATTGAACCACTCGTACCCTTTTTGGTCCCGTCCCTTTCGTACGCTTTCAATCCCAACCCGTTTGTACCCTTTCGGTCACGAACCGTTCACATCCGATGGATCATGATACGTTCGTACCTCTTGGATCACGACACATTCGTACCTCTTGGATCACGACACGTTCGTACCTCTTGGATCACGACATGATCTTTGGCAACACGCAACCTTGGATCACGATGCACCCTTTGGTCCTCGTACCCTTTGATACTTGCAACCATTGGTATCTCGTACTTTTTGGTTACTTGCATCCTTTGGTATCTCACAACCTTTGGTAACTCATGACCCTTTGCAACAGGCAACCTTTGGCGACTAGTACCCTTTTGATCCAACCTATCCGCTATGGTTAACAATCAACGTAACCAACCATGACCCCATGGTCTATGACGTGGTAATATGGTTAACTATCACGTTCCATATATATATATCATATAGACATAATAATATAAAGAGACAGAGATAGAACCACTCACAGCCGCTATAGCCCTTACCAATTGGTCAGTCGGTCTCTCGGCTAACCACCCTTGGTCCTTGGCGCCTGAATGAAAATGAATTCATAATCCCTGGAAGTCCTCCCCTTTATATAAAGAACCAAAGGTCATGTGCGAAGAGTCACATCCCTTCGAAGCATCTTTTTGGGACAGAAGTTGGCCATCGATTACAATCAACGGTCCAGATCGTACCTGTTCAGAAATAGAAGGTTCCAGACCTTATAGGCACGTCCAACCCAAGCCAAGACCTGGTAACGAAGCCCACAGCCTGCCCACAAGAGCCCAACGACTCATGGACTACATGGCCGGACCTCATGGCCCGCCATTGACCCGGACCCGGACCATCGGCCTAAAACTCGAACAGTCCGTCGAGCTGAG